>NW_022983296.1:1036636-1040433 GCF_011762595.2 Tursiops truncatus | reverse complement strand
TTCTCTCTCGTTCTCAGGAGAGAGAACACATTTTTGGGCCATTTCGAGGGCCCTCTCCCTCCTGCATCCTAACTCAAAGTGCGTTCTAAGTCCCAAAGGACTTCACCTGTCCTTCAACCGGGGGGCAAGTGTGTCCAAATATCCAAAAGGTTGTTAAAGCACTTAATCGGATATAGGTCACTGTGAAACAGTGCTTCGCTAGCCAGGTCACCGACGTCCCAAGGAGAGACTTGCTAGGCAGAGAGAGAAGCTTCTTCTTCAGTTCCGAGCCACACCTGGTTCTTGAATCTCGAGAGGACTAAGCTGATGTGAGTCCTTCCGAGACCTGATAACGGCAACCTAGAAAATAAGTGATGACTTTTGACAAGGCATAAGCTTTTCTTTCCTTGCTTCCTTTTCCCTTCCTTCCTTCTTCCTTCCTTCCTTCCTTCCTTCCTTTCCTTCCTTCCTTCCCTTCCTTCCTTCTTCTCTCTCTCTCTCTTTTGCTCTCTCCCTCTCTCTCTCTCTCTCTCTCTCTCTCTCTTTCTTTCCTTCCTTCTCTCCTTAAAGATAAAGGAAGAAACCTTTCCTAATCTAATCTAATCTCTCATGATGGACAGAGCAGACTGATGAAAGAAAAACCCAAACCCTAAACCCAAACCTTGTCCTTTTAACATAGAAGAGACAACTAAATTCTATTTTTGCACTTGTTTCACGTTGATACGAAAACTTCATTTCTGTCTTTGAATCCATCCTCATCTTATCCAGTCAGTCCTGACCACGGATCCGATTCCTTTCCAAAGACCGTTTTCTTCACACACCTTTTCCAATCGTCTGTGCCCATTTTTAGCCTGTCCCTCGTTTTTCTTTCTTTTTCCATTGAGAAGTGACCACCTTTAGGACTAAAATCTCTTTCTCCTTCCCCAAACATTATCTGCATATCTTCTACTTTGCCTCCCCACTCCCCCAAAAAAGTCCTATTCCTACCATGAGGATGGCGACATCAGGTAGCTTGGACACACACGTTCCGCTCCTTCTTTGTAATGCCTCGTCCTTGGACACTGTCTGTTTTTTTTTTTTTTTTTTTTTTTTTTTTCCTTCAGTCAGTCAGTGAAAGTAAGGAAGCCAACCACAGTGAACAGTGTGAACATGGAATACTTTGTAGAAGTCTAGGTTCCTACCGAGTACACTCTTTCCCTAAAGCACAAGATCTATCTAGGCATGGAACCAAACACGCTCAGTCTCTCCTCCGTAAAAGGTCAAAGCAGGGAGACCCTAGACTTGTGGAGCCATGAACATTTCAGTATTTTATCTTATGTGGAGGTGATGTAGACACTCGCTGAGATTTCACCCCTGCCAATGGCACTTAGCCAACCTCTAAGCCTAGAGATGACCAGAGATGTTGGAAAGTCTGAAGTCGGCCTATGGAAAACAATGATTGGGGGGAGAGTTCCCCTAAACATTCTTATCTCGTTAACACCTATGCCCTCTATTCGTTATGAGCAGTCCTACTTAGATGATTCGTGAACATTTCATGAGACATGAGGGCGGTTCAGTTCGTCATGATGTCTACACCTCCCGCCCGCCTCCCCTTTCACGTGAGAGATTTTCTTCCTGATTTCAGAGGGGAGAAGTAAAAGAGAGTCAGAGTGTCCCTCTCGTGGTGTTGTCAGGCTAATTCCAAAACTTCTCTATGCCACGGAGGCACGTTTGGGGGCGGCCTACTCAGGGCCCCAAGACTTCAAAGTCAAACTCAAGGAGGACGTAAATGTACTTCATGCCACCGAACCCGAACCCGAACCGGTGAACCCGATGGCTTACTAGGAGATGACGTGTCATTGGCCCACCTATTTAAGACACGGAACCAGACACCCTCTCCTCGATGACTCGGAGTAAGTGAGTTCCTGGGGGTGGGGTGGGGTGGGGTGGGGTGGGGTGGGGTGGGGTGGGGAGGGTGTCTGTCGGAGAGGGTCCTCTGCTCCAGGTGGGTCCATAAGCACTGCACATGACAGTAGGTGTACATGGTGTTCTTGGGAAGGAAAGGCAGGGAGAATTTTATTTTGCAAAGCTTATCTTCTCACAGCATTTACACTATGAACGATGATGCAACTTCACTGGGGGCGTGCGGGGGCAGTGAAGGTCAGGGAGCCTGGCAACATAGAAGAGCCACGGAGGCTGGCTGTGTGTGACCCCAAGGATGTCCGGCGACTCCTCTCACTTGGGGTGGGGGGTGGGGGGCGGGGGTGGAAGCGGGGGGCGAGATTCCTGTGTGTCTGTCTGCATTCATCAGTCGTGGGAGAGGAAAAACGACGTTCCCTCGACGATCCTTCTGAGTTCTTGCCTGAGAGGCCCCTGTCCCCAAAAGACAGCTCGAGAAGAGAGCGACCCACGGCTGAGGAACGCGTGCACCGTGACCCCCACGCAGGAGAAGCCCAAGCCAGGAATCACTCGAAAGGGCGGGCTCTGAGCTTGAGCTTCTTCTCGAGGAAGACCTTGGTCCTCCTTTCAGGTCAGGAAGAAGAGGGAGAGGCAGAGCGGCAGAGCGTCCTCGTCGCCCACCCGTCGTTTCTGAAGCGCCTTCAATTCGAACTCATCTGTGTGCCAAAGCGGTCCATTTCGGGGTGCCCTATTCCGGTTCCCTCCCCGCACGGAGAAACATGTTCTGTCCCGATTCACTGAAATGCTCCCAAAGGGCCTTGGTGTGAGGCAGTGGACCTATGCCCATCCTGCCTCCCCTTCAAATCATGTCTACCGATACAGAAGAAGAGACACCACCCCCACCCACCATGGCCTGCCAAAGGCAGTGCAGCAGCTATCCCTGTGGGAGTGGGATCCGGTAGCACGCGAACATCAGTCCAACATCCCTTCCATCTCCATGAGTTCTCATGGAAAGTGAGGATGCCCCATGACCGGGGATGGGGGGGAGTGGGGATGGGTGAGGGAGAGGGAGACAGAAAATGAGGAAGGGAGAAAGTGGAGGAGAGGCCAGGAGAGGGAGAGAGAGGAAAAAGAGAGAGGGAGGGAGGGAGGGAGGGAGGGAGGGAGGCAGAGAGAGACAGGGAGGCAGAGAGAGACAGGGAGGGAGAGACAGGGAGGGACAGGGAGGGAGAGACGGGGGGGGGGGGGTGGAGAGAGACAGAGACAGAGAGACAGACAGAGAGAGACGAGAGGCAGAGAGACAGAGAGGGAGACAGAGAGAAAGAAAGAGAGGAGGCGGGAAGAAAGAGATAAAGTGGGGGAGGAAGAGCAGGGGTGGGGGGAGAGCGCGAGAGCGAGAGCGAGGGCGAGAGCGAGAGCGAGGGCGAGAGCGAGAGCGAGAGCGAGGGCGAGAGCGAGAGCGAGCGCGCGCGCGCGCGCGCGAGAGAGAGAGAGAGAGAGAGAGAGAGAGAGAGAGAGCAAGAGACAGAGAGAGAG
This sequence comes from Tursiops truncatus, assembly GCF_011762595.2. Classification (NCBI taxonomy): domain Eukaryota; kingdom Metazoa; phylum Chordata; class Mammalia; order Artiodactyla; family Delphinidae; genus Tursiops; species Tursiops truncatus. The sequence continues at coordinate 1,037,040 of NW_022983296.1, read as the reverse complement.
AGAGAGAGAGAGAGAGAGAGAGGAGAGAGACAGAGAGAGAGAGAGAGGGACCGGGAGAAAGAAAGAGACAGAGACAGAGGCGGAGAGTGAGCGACAGGGAGCCAGGTAAAGGAAGGACACAGTGCTTGGGTATCTTCTGAGTGTTCGCACGTGTTTTCTGAGCTATGGAGATCAACATCAGTCCCATGAGAAGAAGAGAATGTGCCAGCCCCAGCCAGCACTGCTTGTCTTTTTGCAGAGATGAGAGTTTTCTAAGTTCGGGGCCCCCAGTGAGGGAAGCCGCCCCTTGTGTTCTGCCCGTGACCCTGATCGGGATGGATGGAGGACGAGGCGACGTGGTTGGGGCTTTCCCCCCTCCCCGCAACCCCCCCCCCCAAGTCGGGAACCTCTCTTTCTACCTCTTT
>NW_022983296.1:1021636-1024136 GCF_011762595.2 Tursiops truncatus | reverse complement strand
GGCAGGTCGCTCCGGAGGCCGGCCGGCGCGTGCCCGCTCGCCCGCGCTCACGCGCTCGGCACGGACGGGGGGCGGCGGGGGCTCGGGCCGAGGCCCGGCCACCCCTCACCTCCCCGCCCGCCCGACGGGAGCGGGGCGTCGCGGGCACGGCGGCCGGTCCGCGACGGCCGGCCGGGGTCCCGACGACCCGCGCTCGGGCGAGCGCGCCGGGGCGGGGCGCGGCGCGGCAGGGGGACGGACGGCGGTCCCCCCAACCTCGCCCAACACGCAACGACGCCGGCGGACGGGCGGCGGCGGCGGCGGCGGCGGACCACGGAGCGGCGCCGCGGCAGGCCCGGGAAGCGAAGCACACCGGGACGCGGCCCGGGGGTCGGCAGACGCGACGGACGGGGCGGATGGACGGACGGGAGACAGGGCCGACGAGGCGCGGCTGGCTCGGCCGCCGCCGCGGAGGCGCGGCGACGACCTCGCGGAAGACGTGGCGGGCGGGGGCGGACGCGCGCCGACGCGAGGGAGGCCCGGGGGCCATCCTAAGGGCACGGACGCGAGTCGGCCGCCGGGGCACGACACGGGGTCTCACCGCCAGAGGCCTCCAGCGCAGGGGCGGTCCCGCGGCACCCAGGACGCCGACTGGCCTCCTCGGCCCCCCAACCAGGGTGCCCCCCCTCGCGGGGCTCGCGCCCACCACCGCCAAACACCCACGAGCCGCGGCCAGCCCCGCGACAACAACACTCTCCCGCGCGCACACCGGCCGCCCCACGTGCCCCGCCACACGCCTCCGCCGCCGCGCCCGACTCCCCCCCGCCTCAGGGACCGTGAGCACTCCGCCCGGGGACGCCGCCGGCCGCGGCGGCCGGGGCGGGCGACACCCTCACGTGGGCGAGGCCGGCTCGATCCCAGACGGGGAAGGGGGCGCGGAGGGCTGGGGGCCGGGGAGGGCCGGCGGCCACGGGGAGGGGGCGGCACGCACACACACAGCGGCGAGGGCCGCGGGGCAGGGGCGCAGGGGCGCCCGCCCAGGGACAGGAAGGGCCGAGGCACGACCGGGCCCGCCAGGGAAACGAGCGCGGGGTCCCACCGCCACACACACGAGGGCGGTCCCACGACGCCTGGGACGCCGGCCGGCCCCGGCCACCCTGGGGTCTCCCACGACCCGGCCCCGCCGCCGGGGCCCGTGTGCGACGGTTTCCCCCCGCGTGACACGGAGGGACCCGTCCGCCCAAACTCAACCTCCTCCGCCCGTCCTCGCCACATCCGCCTTCATCTGAGTCCGACCCCCGGGGCTCGCGCCCCAGGGAAACGCTCCCGAGCGAGGCGACCCGCACCGTGCCCACACACCGCCCCCGGCCGCGACTCGCGGCGAGGGCAGGCGCGACGGGCTCCTCGCGGCTGCGGGACTGGGGAGTCGGGACGCCCGTGCGTCCCCGAACCCCACCTCGGGCTCGCCACCGCGCGGGTCACCGCACGCGCACGCACCCGCGCACACACGGCCCCGCGCCGGACGCCGGCCTGGCGGGACCCTCCCCCGACTCAGAGGGGGGAGGCGCGGGCCGCGGTAGGCAAAGAGCGGCGCTCGGCCCCACCGCGGGGCCGGCGCAAGCCCTCCCGCGAGGGCGAGGGCCTCTGCCGCCCAACGTGGCTCTGGCAGTGGCCACCGTGGCCCACTGCACGCTTGGGAGGGGCAGCGGCTGGGGGGTCCGGTACCCCAAGGCTCCCTCTCGGATCGCTAGAGAAGGCTTTCTCACCGAGGGTGCGTCATCCCCCACCCATCGTCTGTGCCCTTCGGGCCCACGGAGGCGCTCCACGAGCCACCAAGTCCACGACTGGCCGTGGGAGGGGTGGGGGGGTCTGCGGTATGGGTAAGCACACGGCCCACTGGAGCGTTCGCGGCCACAGCCTCGGGGGCACAACCTCTGCCGCCGCCCCCAGGCTCGTCCACCGGGCTCCGGAAGGGGGGAGCACGCCCGAGAAGCGCGACAGACGCCCCCTTCTCGCAGGCCCCGGCCCAACGCGATCGCACCCACGCCCGTGTGCGACTCCCCACACACACGCAAGTGGGGGGCGGCGGCACACGCGGCGTCGGCCCGGCCACGAAGTCAGTCCCCCCCACGGCACACCGTGGGAGGACGATGGCGACGAGGTGGCAGGCCCCCGTCCCCCACCGAGGGAGAGAAACAGAGGCAAGCCCCCGCGCCCTTTACCGTCTCGACCCCCCCGAGAGAGCCACTCACGGGACACACCACCGCGGCGGAGACCCCCGAGGAGCACGCTGGGAAAAGGGAACGACACCACCGCTCGGCCTCGCGCGCCTGAGGGACGACCTGGAGCGCTCCAGGGGCACCACAGAGGACCGAGCAAGTCACGCTCACGCGCCGGCAGCGGGCGCGCGGCGCAGCGGCGGGACGGCCCCCACCGACGCGGGGAGGACCGCCCGCGAGGCACACGCCAAGGAGGCGAAGCGAGAGCGTCTGCTGCGTCCGAGGACCACGGCCCCGCCCAC
>NW_022983296.1:964136-1016636 GCF_011762595.2 Tursiops truncatus | reverse complement strand
CCAGGTGTGGCTCGGAACTGAAGAAGAAGCTTCTCTCTCTGCCTAGCAAGTCTCTCCTTGGGACGTCGGTGACCTGGCTAGCGAAGCACTGTTTCACAGTGACCTATATCCGATTAAGTGTTTTACAACCTTTTTGAATTTACCAGTACGTTCTGGAGTGAGGATCCTCTTCCCTCTCAGAGCACTTGAACTGGCCACTGTAATGTGTGAATCCAGAGGGGCCAAAACAGGCCTCAGTGAAACGTTTTGTTTAAAATAACAGCAAGAGCAAGCCTTCCTAGAAATACTGTTCTGTGTAGTAGAATTTTCCCCAGGCCACAGAGGCTGAGCCACATAGGCCGCATCTCAAAGTATGATGTATCCAGGGCTGGGGTCTGGGAGCTGCCTTCAGGCCTGGGCCCAACCTCTCAGGAACCCGGTGACCAAAGCCAATGTATTGTAAAACCTACAATGAAAACGCACAAGCCCCCAATGTGCACAACGTAACGTTTTCAATGCCAACCTCAGTGTCCTGTGAATTATTTGTGAACAGATTTAAAAGCTGTGTTGGGGATGGCAGCAAAGGAAAAAGAGGATATTGGCCATAAAATTAGTTCTAAAAGACTTGTATTCAAACTAAATAAAAAATCTCTCCAATCTTTGGGAAAACATTTACTAATTTACAGGCATTGTCCTAAAGTTAGCAAATCCCTTACGGTTTGGGGATTGTTTGGGAAGATGAAGCAACAAGGGTCTGAAGCTTTAAGAGCCAGTTCAGGTCCCATCTCAGCTGAGGTCGCCCTGCCCGTGAGCGTCTGGGACAGGACTGAGCGGGCAAGGGGTCAGTTTCAGGGGCACGTTTACTGGCTGACTTGGTTCTCTCCCCTCATCCCTGCTGAGCCACAGCCCCTGTCACCCCTTCGTGGTGTCAGGTAGAAGATGTCTCTTTCTTGTGGGAGGGGAGGCTCCTTATTCTCAGACACAGAGCAGCAGCCACTGGTCCTACGTCTGCAAAAGCCCCATGTTATGAACTCACTTTTAATACTGTGTTTTATCATTAATGTGCTGGATATTTTTATTTAATTCATCTGAAAACTGGTTATCACCACAAAAATTTTATTTTTGGCTGCGCTGCATGGCTTTTGTGATCCCAACCAGGTGTAGAACCCAGTCACCACAGTGAAAGCCCGGAATCCTAACCCCTAGGCCACCAGGGAACGCCCATCACCACCAAGTTTAATAACAGAATTAGGTGCACCAGATACAGCCTAAAGTTCAACCTAAATTTTACAGTGAAGTTTTTGCCTGGAAGTTGTAAGGAATTTGAAACAAGACTAGACTGTGTAAAGGCACCACAAAAAATGCTTGGTGACTGGGCTTTATTAACTTTAAATAAAATTTATACACAAAAAATTAGACACAATTATTTACATACTGATCAGCATAATAAGTGAGGGATAGAAATAAAATATGAAACTGGATATGCTTATAACAGCGTTACCTGATTCTGGAAAGCTTTTTGGCACTGCTATTATACAGCAATGGAAAAACCAAAAGAAAAGAAAAAGGAAATGGTGGTAATTCAAAGTCTTACTGTTACATGAGAACGGCAAGTTGCAAAGAAACAGGAAATATTTATTTAACAGAAATGAAAATGAATCTACGTTATTTGTGTGTAAACATAGATTTAAGAAAAATATTTAAATGTTGGGGAAATTATACAAATAAACATCACACACCTTGACAGGGATGAAAGGGAAATGTGTTTGGTTATTTTGGGGGAGTTTTGGGGCCCTGCAACATGGCTATACGCTGGGGTCTTACTCCCGCAGCGCCCTTTGCACTGAAAGCACGAGTGCTAACCACGGGACCACAAGGGAATTATTTCCCTAAAGTAGGGTAAATTTGAATTAAAATGTGCACTGCTTGTATTAAAACACAACAACAGTAACTGTGCATGTGGCGTTATAAAACTAGCTTGTCGTAAAGCCTAGCCAATGCATTTCGGAGTCAAGCAACAGGTAGGTTTATTCTGTGGATGAGAATGGATCTTTATGTAAGGATTAAAAACAGAACACAGACGAAGCGCAATTAATGAAACCCTGGCTGCACACTGTTTTCTACTCTAATCACTAGAACATTTCTTGAGCACTCGCTGGGCTTAAGTCACCCTGGAAATCAGTTAGTTGCCCAAGGCAAGTCAGAATTTATGTCAGGCTCATAGAAAAGACAGATGAATTTATTAGTTTGGCTACTACGGTCTGTCAGTGGAAGAAAAGGTACATTTTAGTCTCAAAACTCTTTTGGGCCTGTTCTGTCAGGGAGAGCTACATGAAAAACAAACAACCCAAACCAATATTAAAAAGCACCGTTTTAGCATACCTGGTGGCTTCTGCCTATTTAGAGATTTCTCTTTTTCTGCCATGTGTCCAATGCCATATAAAATAAAGGAGCCCGAGTGGGCAGCAGGCAAAGCCCCCGCAGTGGTCAGCAGCCGGGCATCCGTGCTGGCAGCCGCAGCTCAGGGCGCCCTGGGCTTCGGTCCTGACCAAGAGTGAGAGAGCCACGGAGCATTTCCGCTCCGGGTCCCTAAAGGCATTTTATTCCTGGATAATCTGGATCTACAGAAAGCAAGGGATGGCCTTATATTGTTTTCTACATCACCCACAATTTTAAATAATTTGCAAATTTCTTATTTTTTCAACCAGAGATTTGGCATTCTGGGGACAGAGTATAAATATAACTACATGACCCAGTGTAAATAGAGTATAATTAGAAAGACATGTGAGTCTAACTTACCTTGATATCCTAGATACTCTCGCTCTCAGTAGACAAGGTTCAGACTATATACACTGGGCATTTCTACAGATTGAACAGCAAGTGGCAAGTTTAGTCCATTAAAAAAAACAAAAATGAAACAAACAAATCCTTCAGTTCCCTACTGTTTTGTTTGTTTGGTTGTTAGGCAGCTGGCCACACTGGCCACGGAAGCATAAATATTTACATGCATTAGTGCATTAAGTACAAGTTCATTAGCCTGGAGGGGTAGTTTTTGAAGAGCACAAAGCCATCTAAAATCATGTCTATGAAATGTTTACAATTTACCACAGAAACAGGCCCTGCCATCTAAAAATATACTCGAGACCAGCCCTGAAATTGTTCTCCTGTGATCCTGTTCAGACAGACAGACTTGATAAGTTCGGTTTTCTTATGTAGAAAAAGAAACTAAAAGAGAAACAGACAAAAGACTTAACCTAGCAGCTCACAAGTGGGAAACAAACTACTATTTATTAAAATATTTGGTAACACTCATAGTGCAGGCTCGAATGCTCTCAATTCGAAGTACTTCACAGAATGCTTTTACACGTTTTCAACGACCAGTCTCCCCCAATCCTCGAAAGCTTACTTTTATTCGGTACAGTTAACAATTAATATGTGTTGAAATTACTGTAGCTGTGTGTCCTGGTACAATTCACAAGAATAACTAAATACTAGAAATGTTGATAAAATATTCTGGAGAGGCTGCACCCAGAGCATTTAATCTTATATGAACAAAAGCCTGTGCACAAACACATTTTATACGTGATTTCAGGGAGGCCCCAGGCTCCCTGGGCTCGCTAATCCCCTCAGATTAAGAGTTCCTTGGCTGGGAGGTAACAGAAGACTAAGGCGTCCCTACTTACCTCCCCATTCAGACCTCTGGTCCCATCACAGCCACACTGGTGGGAAGCAAGGTGGACGCTCGGGCATACTCTGTCCCAGCTGCACGGCGATCAGACACGTTGTAAGGAGTGTCATCATAGGGCAGAACGAATTTCATTCCACAGTGGATGTTTTAACCTCTGTGTTCTATTGCCTTCGCTTTGAGTTAAGAATGTTGCCTCTAGCCTGAAATAGGCAGCATAGCTCATTCTCAAGGCTCTAACCCTTAAGGGGATAACATTTTTCATCTATAAAGAGATAAAAGCTGCAGAACAGAAAACACTTCTTTTGTTGGAGGTTTACAGGAACACCATGACCTGAACTTCGTGGACAAAGGATTTTCCTGCGCCAAGAAGTTTGCAGCAACCAACCTCGACCCCCTCACCTGACCTTTCAAAATGCTTTGCTGAAAGCCTTTGGGGAGTTTGGGCTTTTGTTGGGCACAAGCCACCCATCTCCTTGCGTGGCCCTGCAATACACCTTTCTCTGCTCCAAACTCTGACATTCCACTTGCTTGGCCGCACTGGGCATGGAGCACAGGAACCTGTGTTCGGTAACAGGAGAAGACGTGTCACACCGCACCTCTGCTTCACACATTCTGCTGGGCTTTGTGCGATGGCTCAGAAGGAGATTTAGACAAAACACAAAGAACAGCACCAGCTCACTTCACCAATCCACATGGGAATAAACGCCAATATTTACTGATCTTTTGGTATTCCAAACAGTGTCGCCATGCATAACCTTGGCCTATTATTTTTCACTGCTAGAAAATTTATAGAATATGTTTCCAAGGGATGTGTAACCTGGACTTTCTCTAACTGAAAAAACAGTTGATAAGATGTTACTATGTAAAGATGGTGAGTAGCTGAGTCCTTCTGAGGAAACTAGCAATGAGAATTCCGCTTTCTTTAAACTGTAACCTATCAGACCTCTTCTCCACCTGTGTCTAAATATATTCTCCAATCTGTTCTACCTTCAGAAAACCTCCATAATCTGCTCTTCTTCTGAGCACTGCCCTTTATTCTCACCCAATCACAGCCTGACCTGGTACATACCTCCTGTCTCTACCTTGCCCTCTGCCCATCATTGCTCATCTCACTCCATTAGAGCTGGACTCCACATGGCCAGATAACCTCCGGTGTAGAGAGAAATGGATCATGGATGATTCTGAACCATGGAGCCCTGGAGCCCAGGAGAGATGGGGCATCCACAGGGATTGTAGCTGAGGAGAAGAAGAAGGAGAGGAATGAGGTTTCATGCATGGTAATTATTCAGGGAAACATGCTACAGAGCCCAGATGCGGGGACAGGGTAAGTCAGGTTGCAAATTACTGGGAGCTGGTGCCCAGTAATGACGGTTGAACTGGGAGGCAGGGACTCCAAAGGGAAGAGCGGGGGGGAGGCTGCTGGGAGTGATGGGCAGAGCACACACCGGACCACGATGCATCAGAGAAGCAGGAAGGCATAATAAGCATCCCAAAGGAAGGACAGAATGTCATGGCAATGAGCATGTGACTGTAGTGACCTGTGTCACAGAAGGGTGGAGAAGAATTGAAAAGAGGTAACAGGAAGGGAGATTAGATGTCATTGATAAACTCAGACAGGTGTTTCACGACAGGCCAAGGGCAGAAGACAGAGCATAGGATACACTGAAGGATGCATAAAAATCAATAAATACAAAACATACCTGTTCAAATCGAGAATTTGTTGAAATGTTCTTTCAAAGAATATAGGAGTAAAATTGCAGGTGAGAGGACATTGATGCTGAGGTGATGGCTGAAAAGAATGATTCCCCCGCCTTAAAAGGGATCCCGTCAGGAACATGATGTGCAGAGGCAAGCAAGGAGGCCACATGACACTGGTGAAATGATGGGACAGGGGACACATGTGTCAGGTGGAGACCCTGGGCCTTCTCTGGAGGAGGCGGTTCTTGCAGACGCCACATGCCCTTGAGCTGAGAACGTCAAGTGGGAGATAGTTGAGTCAGTAAGAGTTACTTCAGCTGAATTGTGTTTGTAAGTGTGCAGATAAAGCACAATACGAATGATCCTGGCAACAGGGCAAGGAGTGTGCAGCTCTGCGCGGCTGCCTACCACCAGACACAGCCTGCTGGCTTAGAATGAGCCCCTTCACCCCTGAACTCTTCTTACTTTTCCATCTTTTCTTTCTTTGTTTTAAAGCTACACGTTCCTTAAACTGTCCAAGCAATTTCCTGGTGACTGTCTTACACAGAAGTAGAAATTCTAAGGTCTGGTTCCCTTGTAGACTTTCTATGTGACCTTCAGAAACATGAAGTTTTTCTTTGAGACAATAGTTCTGCAAATTTATAAATGAATTCATTTTCGCTCATGCTGAGCAAGACTGCTGAACTTGGCCTTCAGTCTCCTGTGTTAGAAATTGTCTCAGTGATGTCAGAAAAGCCCTGCTGATTTCAGACCCTGTGATCTTGTTGGTGCCTCGCCTACTGCATCCAGCCCAATATGATTTCTGGACCCTCTGTCTTCCCCCTTTGTGGGCACAGGACATCTAATGTGCACTAGGAATGTAGAGGAGCGCTCACATCAGCAGCAAATCTCAGACCACAGACTCCCAGCCTGAGCCAGGCCCTGACTCGGCCCACCCCTCCCTCCCCCCACATACGCCATCATTTATGCCCCTCACTCAGGACAATGGAGCCACAGTGTTTTCTCACCATTCGGCTTTGGACCCATCTCCAACTTACTGACCTTGCTCTTCCCTCTGCCTAGGATACGCTTGCCCTAGACCTGCAAAGGGCTGGTGGCTTCTGCTCACCTGGATGGAGGCTTAGATGTTAGCTCCTCAGAAAAGCCTCAGGGCCCCCCTCGTCTAACACTGGCCCCTCCCCAGCCCATTGCATATTAGTGTTTTCTCTTTGCCCATCACATCTTAAATGCCATCTGTAATGAAGGAGGCTGAGTCAGCAGCAGACAACGCCCCGCTGTGGTGAGACTGGTCTGCTGTCCCGGCAGCAGCGGCCCGGGCGCTCTGGGCTTCGGTCATCGCCAGTTTTGTTTTCTTGGTAGAGCTCTTCAAAGTTATTTTTCTTAGACTTTCACTTACAGGAGTCTGTGTACTCCACCCAGCAACTTGAGAGCAGGGTCTCTATTGTGTCCCCAGTGTGTACAATTCTCAGGAAATGTGCTGAAGAATGAACTCAAGGGACCTTAAGGTCCCATTCGTCCAGGCCTCTCAGTGACGGAGGAGTTAAGTGAGCTGCTATAGCCTCTCAGCTGGTCACCTCCGGCCAATCCAGAGATGCTCACTGCACATTTCAGAACAGAAACAACTGCTAATGACTACACAAAAACATGAGTGCTGAGATCCAGGAAAAAATATTCTCTACCATATCAACTGTGGGAAAGTGTATTACAAATAGACAGCAGAAATGTGTAGACGGTGAAGTATCTTGAGAAATGTTGAATGCAAACTTTGATAACGAGCAACAAGAAATAAAGCATCCGCAGTTCAGTGGATCAGTGCTTGAACATATGTAAGACGATTGCAGACATGGTACGTTCTTTAACACCATACACAAAAATAAACTAAAAATGGATTAAAGACCTAAATGTAAGAGCGTGTGTTTTCAAAACAATGAAACCTTGTGCTCAATAAGAATGGGCCAGTTTTCCTTCAATACAGTCATTATTGATCAGCGATTAGTGATCAATTCTGTCTTTATTATCTGTGTTTAGTGACTTTCTGTCTTTATGAAGTTGTAAATATACTTAGAAACACTAGGGTTAATCAGGAACTAACTTTGAATGGTAACTAAATAGTGGAACACAAATGAGGTTAACTGTTATATGAGTGTTCAAATACGTATGCACATGTCAAGGATGAATGGCCACGAGCATAAACACATGATTTGTGATTAAACTCTGATTCTTCGATTAATTCTATTGCTGTTAAATTTCATTTAATATTTTCCTCATAACTGAAAAGAGAATTAATTTAATCTTCACAAGAGTGCTATTCCTGAAGAACTGTGTGTACCTGGACAGGAACATTCCAAGAATTCAGAGGCAGGCATAGGTTCATCACTTACCTTAGACTTTGTAGCTAAGGGTTTGCTTTGTTTTCTTTGTTTTTCCACCAAAAACCTGTCAATATCTCCATGACTATGTATGAAGGTGGTAGATGATTGCAGACATGGTATGAATTCCAATTTCAGAATGTGTTCAATCACCAGGGGCGTGTACAATCATTCACAGAGAGACAACGCCCAGCCCCCCAGAGATCCATGTGTATGTCTACCCTCCAGGTTTCTGACAAGTGTTCATATATTGTAAGATTATAAGATATTTGCAACTAGTCTACAATGATAATTTGCACTTGATAAAATAAAATTCATGTTTAAAACATTGTCAATTATAGGACTCTGAAAGATTATATTTTCAGAATGATTGGGTTATTACAAATATTTTACAGAATTCTGAACCCTTGGAAAGCTATTCTGCAAGAGGCAAGGAGAGGAAAGCTAGATTTCCTTTCCTAAGAGCAAGGTTTACTGTTAACTACATTGTAAAATAACTACTTTTAAATTTAACTGTTTGAATTCTAAATTGTGTTTTTGAAAATCAGTATCTTTTATAAGAATAGAAAATTTTCTCTACAAACCTCTTAAAATTCCGTTTACCAACTATTTTATTGAGATTTAATGTGTTTCCATTTTAAATGATATTTGACAAAATGATATCTATTTTGATTATTTTATTGGGGTCCTAATTTTATTCTAATTTAATTTTAGATAATTCAAAACAATTCAAAATAACTCGTTATTACCAGATAAATCAGTATTTCCCAGAATGTATTACAGGCTATATATACTATTGATAAATTTCAATTAAAATGTACTTATAAATACAAAAGAAAAATACAAACTGTCTTTATCTATGTGTTCCCATTATGCAGGAATGCATTTTAAGAAAGAAACGGTGCACCAGATGCAAGAGTATACCAGGAAGTTGCATGAAAATGCTTTTTATTTAATGTCAAAAAATAGTTTGATTCTAATTAGTTATTTTTGCTTTTATAATATTTTCATATGTAAATTATATAGTAATTGTGTCATCAATGTGACCATTTTTGTAGCTTTCTTTCCTCTGAGTGTAAATGGAACTTATTAAATTCTGATAGTTTTCTATCAATAAATTATTATTGTTTTTTGATTTTCATGTTCAATAAACTTTGGCAAACACTGCTACAGTTAAAAGGGATGTCTCTAATGCAAAGGTCAAACGAGTTTTATGGTTTACTCTGCCCCATTTGTAGGATTGGAAATATGTGGCAGTTTCTGCAGTTGATTCTAATTCAGATGGGAGCTGTATTCCAGTTATGCTAATTTGTGGTGATTTCTTGGATGAAGGAAGTCACCACATGAATTCCCTTCTCAGCATAATAATAACTGCACGTTTGGTGGCTAGGTTTATTATGAGATATCTGAGAGTAATGTCATCAGTTTTACAGCTACCCAAGGTTTATTTCAAGGGGCAAAATTCACCAAAAGTTTACATGCTTATTAAGTGTAACCCTCAGCATATAGTGGTAAGAAAATACTACTTTTCTAGAGAAGGAGCTGGCAGACTTTTCTAAAGGGCCAAAGAGTGAATATCTTAAACTTTGCCATATGACCTCTGCTTTATCCATCAAGTCTGCCATTGTAGCAGGAAAGCAGCCACAGATAAAAGGTAAACAAAGAAGCTGTGCTCCAATGAAACATTATTTATAGACACTAAAATGCGAATGTCATATAATTCTCATATGTTGCAAAATACTTAAAGATTTTTTCAACATTTAAAAATACAAAAATCATTTTTAGCTTGCAGGTTGTACAGCACAGGTTGGGGGCAGAATTTGGCCCATGGGTTGTAGGATTTTATGGCCTGATCTATAGAGCCACAGTGGAAGGGGCGCTTCTTAGAGACGAGCATTCTAAAACAAACAGATTGCACAAGAGCTGTGCATAACCTATGCTCTACTAAGGCCTGAAACACGTTCTGCAGTTTCACTTGGAGTCCTGCAAGTAAGGCTCCAGCTTCTCTGACGGCTAATGACCCACGGGAGTCGAACAGCTATGTTCTGCTCCTAAAGGGTTTGGGGCTATGAGCCGCCCTTGCTACTCACAGACAATCCCTACAGATGACTCTGGTAATGTTAACTCAACCGACATCTTATATTGGCAGAGAACAGAAGGCATTCTGCAAACTATTTTTAAAGAATAACTTTTGCCCAGGACGGGAAATCTGGGCTCTTTCACACCAGAGATGAAGGATTAAAGAAGGGGCCTGCCTGGGCACGAGTAGTTGGCTCCTGCCTTGTTGTCCAGTGCCAGCCCTGGGCTCAGGACAGACAACACAGGGCCCAGCGCGTCCCGCTCCAGTTATCTGGCCCCAGCCTGGAAGCCAGCAGAGTGAGAAGTGTAAGCACACCTGCCCCCCAACCAGCCCAGAGCCCAGGGCGGCACCTCTGGCTGCTCCAGCAGGCAAAGAGCTAGCCGGGAGCAGAGAAAGGGGGTGGGGCCAGATGGCAGGAAACCATACATCTTGTAAACAACGGGGGTTTGTAGGCAGACAAAGAAAAGCAGGAACTTCTGGGCGGACAGAAAATGATACATTTTGAGATGACAAGTCTCCTGGAGGCAAGGGAAGGTAGGAAACCGGGAATCTCAGGCCTCTAAATGTAACCTTTTGCTCATTATGCCCTCATTAAAATAAAATTAGCGTTGCAGATGAGAAGTTCCCATCCTGCACTGGGGCGGGGACACTTCCCACTAAGGCTAAATAAGGAGGAAACTCCCACCTCCCCTCAGAAAGGTGGAGCTGGGTGAAAATCAGGAAGTGCGACCCACAAGCCCCACCCTCCCCAATGAATACTCCGCCCCTTCATTTTAACGTCCCGTGTAAGCAGCCTGTCCAAGGGGCTCGGCGCCGCTGCTCAACTCCGTCGGCCCTCTGTGCCCCAGAAGTCCTCGCTGTGCCTTCTCCTTCTCCCTGTTGTCTCTGAATTTTTCCTGCGACAAGATGAGAACCTCCTCTCTGGTGAGGACGCGGCTGTGGATCCACCAGCTCTTCCTGCAGCTTGGCCGGCGGGTCTGGGAGGAGCCCCTCGGTGCGGGCGGAGACCAGGGCTCCCGGCCATGGCCTTTCTGCTCCGCTCCCCGGGCTTCCGGGCGGGGCAAGCGCTTCAGCTACAAAGAGCTCCGCTGCAGGGCCCCGGCCTGGAGCTGGAGGAGCGGCGGGAAAGGAGGCCTCGCCAACCTGTCCCGAGCCGCCCAGAGGCCTCCGCCCACAGGGAAGGCGGCAGAGGTGGGGAGCTAGCGGGCGGCACCGCCCTCCTCGCAGAAGGCCTTCCGACCCCAGGCTCTTCCCCAACGGGACCAGAACCACCCCGGCTTCCTGCACTCGGGCCGCTGCAGAGCTGGGCTCCTCTTTCCTCCGCGGGCCACTGGCTCCCACCTGGGCCTCCGCCTCCGCTCCTCCGGGAACTCGGAGCCCTGAGATGGGCCAAAAGAGAGAGGGGCTCAGGGGCCGCTGTCCCAGCAGCTCCTCCTTTCCCCAGAGGGGCCTCTTCAGGCGCAGGGGTCCGTCCAGGGGCTGATGGGACTGGGCACCAGGAGTGAGGTGCTGTCCTCCCACGTCCTGCAGGGTGAATCCAAGTCCCCCTAAAACAGAGTTCCTTCACTGAGTTTACAGATGATCTCTCTATCCAAAACTTTCTTCCTTTTCTTTGTCACCTCTGACCTCAATCCTGTGCTAACTGAACACTCATCAAGCAGAGTCAGGTGACTACACTTCTGTTGTGAACATCATCAGTGTACCAGCTGCTGTTGTAGATGTCATCGTTCACTCCAAACTCAGGTTGTTTCTCCAGGGCAAGATGAGCTCAAAGACCCCTGAGCCGGGGAACACCTGGCCTGAGAATCATAAACCAGAGACAGCCTGACTTCTGAAGTTATGATGAACAAATGTCACATATAGTATGGGATTAACAGTTACACAATTCTGTTCATAAAAAAGGTAACTAACCAGGATTTACTGCATAGCACAGGAAACTATATTCAATATCTTGTAATAACCTATAATGGAAAATTATATATATATATATATATATATATATATATATATATATATATATATATATATATATATAAAACTGAATCACTTTGGTATACACCAGAAAGTAACACAATATTGTATCAATAAGTCAACTATACTTCAATTTGTTAAAAAAAGGAAAAGAAAGAGTCACAGACATGTCAAATGATGATGATTAATGGCAGCCTCTTTTTTCTTCCCTTTAAAAAAGCCGCTAACTCAAAAGCCAAATTGGAGTGTAACTGTGGCTTGTCTCCCACTCCCTTGCTTGGAGATCTCTAAATAAACCCTTACTTTGATTAAAACACCTGCTGTCAGTTGGGCTTTCTTCACCTCAGTCACATGATCCCTTGCTCCATAAGAAGAGGACCTCAGGTTGACGTTCCAGAGCTTGGAGTGTCATCGACGGAGATGGTCTCTGAAGGGTGCAGGTCCGGGGACCTCCCAACTCATAGTCATATCCCCAGGGTCTCCATGACGCTTGAGCTGCCGTCCCCCCCCCCACCAGGGGCGGCGCAGTGGGCTTCGGAGCTCCTGGGGGGAGCAGAGAGCTGTCGAGGCCCTCCTTGCTGGGCCCAGAGAATGTACCTGTCCCCTTCCCTTGTAGCAGCCTCAGTGCACTAAATGAAAGTGGGCTTTAGTATCTGTAACTCATATTTTAGCTGTTCATTATATTCTGAAATGTTAAAAAGAAACTCTTTAATTGTGTTGTCAATATAAATATTCTCTAAATCAATCTATATTAGGAATAGAAAAGAATTTTACTTGAACCAAAATGAGGTCTATAGCTCAGGAGAGATACATTCTAGAAGGACCTGAAATGTGTTCAGCCAGACTACAAGATTGGGGAGCCTTATAAAGGCAAAAACCTCAAAATGACATAAGTTGATTGTCAAGAATTATATGTATACAAAATTTGATGTAATGGTAAATGGATTTGTTTCTTTCATTTCGCTTTCTGACCTTTCATTGTTAGTGTATAGAAACGCAACAGATCTCCATGTTTCAATTTTGTATCCTGCAAATTTACAGAATTCATTGATGAGCTCTAGTAGTTTTCTTGTAGCGTCTTTTGGATTTTCTAGGAATAAACCTACATAAGGAGACAAAAGTCCTGTACTCCAAAAACTATAAGACAGTGATGAAAGAAATCGAAGGTGACACAAACAGATGGAAAGATATACCATGTTCTTGGATTGGAAGAATCAACATTGTTAAAATGACTGTACTACCCAAGGCAATCTACAGCTTCAATACAATCCCTATCAAGTTATCGGTGGCATTTTTCACAGAACTAGAACAAAAATCTTAAAATTTGTATGGAAATAGAAAAGACCCTGAATAGCAAAAGCAATCTTGAGAAAGAAAAACAGAGCTCAAGGAATCAGGCTCCTTGACTTCACTCTATACTACAAAGCTACAGTGATGAAAACAGTATGGTAGTGGCACAAAAACAGACATATAGATCAATGGAACAGGATAGAAAGCCCAGAAATAAACCCACCCACCTATGGTCAATTAATCTATGACAAAGGAGGCAAGACTCTACGATGAAGGAAAGACAGTCTCTTCAATAAACTGGTGCTGGGAGAACTGAATAGCTGCATGTAAAAAAATATGAAATTAGAAAGTTCTTTAACACCACACACAAAAATAAATTAAAAATGGATTAAAGACCTAAATGTAAGATTGGATACTATAAAACTCTTAGAGAAAAATATAGACAGAACACTCTTTGACATAAATCAAAGCAATATCTTTTACTATCCATCTCCTAGTGTAATGGAAATAAAAACAAAAGTAAACAAAATGGAACTAATTAAACAGAAAAGCTTTTGCACAGCAAAGAAAACCATAAACAAAATGAAAAGATAACCCACAGTATGGGAGAAAATATTTGCAAATGATGCAGCTGACTAGGGTTTAGCCTCCAAAATTTATAAACAGCTCACACGACTCAATATCAAAAAAACATACCACCCAATGAAAAGATGGGCAGAACACCTAAATAGACATTTCTCTAAAGAAGACATACAGACGGCAAAGAGACACATGAAAAGATGCTCAACATGGCTAATTATTAGCAAAATGTAAATCAAAACTGCAATCAGACATCACCTCACACCAGTCAGAATGGCCAGCATCAAAATATGTTCAAACAATAAATACTGGAGACTGTGTGAAGAAAAGGGAATCCTCCTACACTGTTGGTGGGAATGTAAATTGGTACAGCCAAAAATGATACCAATAAACTTATTTACAAAACAGAAACAGACTCACAAACTTAGAAAATAAACTTATGGTCACCAGAGGGGAAGCGTTGAGGGGTACAGATTGGGAAGATGGGATAGACACATACACACTGCTATATTTAAAAAGATCACCAACCAGGACCTACTGTATAGCACAGGGAACTCTGCCCAATATTCTGTAATAAGCTAAATGGGGAAAGAGATTTGAAAAAAATAGATACATGTATATGTATAACAGAATCACTTTGCTGTCCATCTGAAACTAATACAACATTTTTAATCAACTATAAGCCAATATAAAATAAAAATTTACAAAAACAATTATAAGTGGAGCTGGCAAGAGGTAAGGGTGCCTATTAAGAAAGGATTGGTTGGTGTTGGAAATTGTTGCATAGTTACAAGGGGAGACCTGGAGACCTTAAAGTTGCAGGTGGCAGCTGCCAGCAGATACTGTTTTGAGAATGGCTCTTGCTGTCCTTGAATCTGATACTGTAACTGGGAAGAACAATCTGACTTCATATTAGATCTGTTTGTTTTTTGTTTGTTTGTTTGTTTTTTTACTTTAACCTATATAACCTATTGTTTTTGCTTCAAGTTAAAAATGTTGCCTATAGCCTGAAATATACAGGATAGCCCATTCTCAATGCTCTGAGCTTTAAGAGTATAACACTTTGCCATTCATATAAAGATAAAAAGTTTCAGAACAGAGAATAACGTTTCTTTTGTTGGAGGTTTACAGGAACATCGTGACCTGACCTTCATGGACAAAGGATTCCTGCACCAACAACCAACCTCACCCCTCCCTAAGCTTGCCCTTACACATGCTTGACTGAAACCCTTCAGGGAGTTTGGAGTGTTTTGAGCATGAGCCTCCCATTCTCCTTTGCATGGCTCTGCAATAAACCTTGGTCTCACTCTGCATCAGGCACATGAACTTGTGTTTGCTAACAATACAGGTCAGAAAACTCAAGTTTTCACTAATAAAAGAATGTGTTTGAAAACTTGTCTATAGTGGTCACCAGGTTCATTTCGAAAGCCTAAATCATAGTTGCTCCATTTTACTTTTAAATGCATTTTTTTCTTTAGTGGTTAATAGCAGATGTACAGTGCATGTCGAATAGGCTACAAACAGGCTTTTTGGGATAGCCTAAAGTTCAAGTCATGTGTCAGCCAGAATGACTTCCCCATATCTTAATATGTGAAATTTTCTTCCATCATTGTAAAACAAATTTTTTTCAAGTTGTGCAGAAAGGGTAGTGTGGTCAACAGAATAATGGTTCTTCAGAAAGCCTATGGCCTAATTCCGCAACACACAAATATATTACCTCACGTACCTAAAGGAACTTGTGTGGGTGTGATTAAATTAAGAATCTTGACTTGGAGAGACTCTCCTGGATAAGTTTTGTGGGTGCAAAGCAATCACAAAGGTCTTCAGCTATGAAAGAGGGAGGACAGAGAGTCACAGCCAGAGAAGGAGGTGTGAGGACTGGGGCAGAGGTGGGAGTGATGTGATTGCCGGCGGGGCCAGAAAGCGAGGAAATCATGTGGCC
Organism: Tursiops truncatus; assembly: GCF_011762595.2. Lineage (NCBI taxonomy): Eukaryota > Metazoa > Chordata > Mammalia > Artiodactyla > Delphinidae > Tursiops > Tursiops truncatus. Next base: position 1,001,040 of record NW_022983296.1, on the reverse strand, counting down.
TCTACAGACTGGTGAAGGCAGGGAACAGACCCTGCAACAGATCCTCCAGAAGGAACAGACGTGATGACACTTTAAGCTCGCACAGTCAGATCCATTTTGGATTTCTGGCCTCCAGAACTGTAAGAGAAGGAACTTTTGGTAATTTGTTACATCAACAACAGAAAACTAATACAGGTATTTCAGTGTATCTTTTTATTTTTATAAGTTTATTTATTTATTTATTTATGATGTGCCGGCTCTTCATTGCTGCGTGCGGGTTTCTCATCGGGTTGGTTCTCTTGTTATGGAGCACGGGTTATAGGCACATGGGCTTCAGTAGTTGTGGCGCGTGGGCTTTGTTGCTCTTTGGCATGTGGGATCTTCTCAGACCAGGGCTCAAACTCATGTCCCCTTCATTAGCAGGTGGATGATTAACCACTGTGCCACCAGGGAAGCCCTAGGTGGACCTTTTTAAAAGCAAAGTATAACACTGTTTGTGGAATGTCCTTGTATTTGGGAGTTAGAAGGAGGAAGGGTCCCACTGATAATGTTGCTCAGGAAATCAATGTAGAAGCCACTCTCCTAAGAGGGAGGGGGAGATGTGGGCAGATGCTGCGGATCCTCCTGACAGCAGGGGTGTTGTGAGGAGAGGAGGTTGAGGCGGCCAAGCAGAGAGGCACTGTGGGCCTTTCTTAGAACCTCTGCGGGCATCTCTGCTGAAGAAGGAGGCCTTCCTAAGGTCTGTGCATTCGCACCTTAACCAGCAGCTGAGCACAGTCACCAGAAGTTGAGGGGTGGAGAATAGAAGTGAACCAGGACTTCCCTGGTGGCCCAGTGGTTGGGAGTCCACCTGCCAGTGCAGGGGACGTGGGTTCGATCCCTGGCCTGGGAGGATCTCACATGCTGAGGAGCAGCTGAGCCCGCGAGGCACAGCTGCGGAGACCCTCGCGCCTAGAGCCACAGGTCCGCAACAGGAGAAGCCGCCGCGGTGAGAGGCACACGAGGATCTAAGGAAGCCAACAACAAAAAAGTGAACCATGGGAATTAGTTAATTAACTAATTAATTATTAAAATGTTTCAGTTTTGTTTCTTTCTCTTCCTCACTACACTTGATAGAAAGTGACAGCTGTGTTTTATTTAATGCTTTAACAATCTTTTATATTATATATTTTTTAGTATTATTAATTTTCTTATTTATTTTATTTTTGGCTGCGTTGAGTCTTTGTTGTGGTGCACGGGCTTCTCATTGAGGCGGCTTCTCTTGTTGCAGAGCAAGGGCCCTAGGCTCTCGCGCTTCAGCAGTTGTGGCTCGCGAGCCCAGTAATTGTGGCTTGCGGGCTCAGTAGGTGTGGCCCACGGGCTTAGTTGCTCCACAGCACATGGGATCTTCCCAGACCAGAGTTGGAACCCGTGTCCCCTGTATTGGCAGGCGGATTCTTAACCACTGAGCCACCAGGGAAGACTTATATATCCTTTTACTTTTCAAAAGATTATGCAAAATATGTGGGAGACTTTTCACTGTTCCTACCCCAAATCTGAATTAAAGGTGCTTGTGTGAGTTGTGGCTCATCCATTTAGACATGAGGATGCTGCTAGGAAATGCACAAGCTGGTCCTGAATTACACAAACATTCCCGCCCTAGCTCTACCCCTTCCTATTTGTGTGACGTTGGACAGGCCACCTAACCAACTCTAGCCTCACCTTCCTTACTTCTAAAGCAGAGATGGCCATACTACTATGTCATAGAGCTGTTTGGAGAGTTCCATGAGATGATGTATTTACTAGCACTTATCTAAGACCATGCAGCAAACACAGTAACCCCAATGAATGATTGGAGATAATTGTGTCAATTGTCTAAATAGGCCCCAGGGTGGTCACTCTTAGTGCAGGATTCTGGTCCAGCTTTGGACCGTTTTCATCTCTCACGGTCTGTTTCTACCTCTCCATCCCCCTCGATCCACAATGGCCTAATGACTTCCAGCTGAAACTCTGTGTTCCCTTGTCTGTGGTTAGAGTGGTGGGTGGGAAGCAGCCTTCTGTGCCCACCTGAGCCCTTGCATGCAAGATCTTGTTTAATTCGCTTAACATAATTGGTAATACTCTGATTATTTTCATATTTAATGAGCCTGTTTTCTGGGCAGAATATCTTGGTAAATTTTCCATGTTTACTAGAAAAAAATATTATTTTATTCTGCAATGATTAGGTGGAGAACTCTATAAATGTTCATTACTTCAAGGTGAATAGTGTCATTCAAATCTTCTATATACTTACTGATTTCTTTTTCTTTCTCTGGTCTAGATGCTATAACAACAAAGATGATTTTAATTATATATTTTCATTTATTCAACCTCTTTGTGCACCATACACTTTTCCATTCCATCTAATATGTTTACTGAAAATATATAAATTCACTTATAGGATGTCACAGGCAATTATAAAGTATAAATTATGCTCATTAAAGTAGAATGAATACATTAAAAAGATAAACCAGTTTATTAACTGATTTATTAACCAGTTTATTAATTAATTCATAATGTGATTATTATTTAACCTTTTAACATTAAAAACCCGAATTCTCTTCTGAGTGTCATTATTTATAAATGAGGATAACCCAAGACTTTATAAGAAGTTTATGAAATTGAACTTCCTCATCTTGTCAATCAATATTGCCAAGGAGAATTTTCAATTATTATAAAGAAAGAACAGAACATTGATTAGTGGCCAACTTCTGTTTTCCATTCAAAATATTGCTTTTACTTCAATCATAAATATTGACATTTACTTTGTTTGTTTCCCTTTGATTATTGATATACCTGAAGATTATATTGAGGGGTAACAGAGCTCCTTATGTTTGAGATTTTTAGAAGTCTAAGGACAATACAAAAAAATTAAAACTTACACTTTTACTCGGTTCATGTGTTCATAGCCTCTGTGTCTGTAGGCACAAATATTCTCACACAATGTCCACATGTCTTTTCTTTAATCCTTTCAACTAAGATCAATTTATAATCTAAACATTGTCAGAAAAAATATATATCAATAAATAACAGCTGTCAGACACTGGGGTGGAGGGAGGGTCTGCACAGCTGTCACCTCACAGGCCAGAGAGGATTTCTGAGCTTCCTCTTCAGGTAATTAGCCTCCCTTCCCCAGGAGAAGGTGTCTGGAAGGTCCCCTTGAGGGGATGAGATGAGTGTGAGACTTGTAGGATGTGCAGGTGATGAGCAAGATGAAGCGCATTCCAGGCAGAAAGGACAGGAGCAGAGGTTGGAAAGAGCCCAGTGTGTTCTAGGGTCTGAGAGGAGGTTGGCATCATCAGATGCAGGGAGCGTTGGGGAGAGGGTCACAAGGGGGGCGGCAGAGAAGGACAGGATCCCCAGGGGGCGGGGTGTTATCAAGGATCTGTGGATAATGCGCCCCCTCATTTTCATGATATTATCTTCATGTGTCTGTTTGAAAGCTTCTTTTCTATGGCTAAAAGCGAGCGAGCGAGAGAGAAACACAATTAGGAAAAAGAATATGGAAGATACACCTGCACGTATGCACGAGAGAGCACAACACTCGGAGAGTGAAACCTGGGGTTTTGGTGAAACAGTGACCCAGAAAATGAGAACAAAACCTTGCCCTCCCAGCATGCAGAAAAAGCAGCTAGTAAGACACCACAAATAGCAACTTCATTACCTCAATTCAGCTAATGTTTAAGATTTTGTCTGGGCAGGTCCCATGTTAGACACGGAGGGGGATACTGAGTAGAGTGGCCACAGCTTTGGGCTCTGGTAGAAATCGGGAGGGGGCACCACGGGAGGAGCCTAGCAGAGGATGAGGGGAGAGAGAAGTAAGAGAAAACCCTCGGAATCTAGCATTGCTGTTGGAATGCAGACGCTCAAATACAGTAAAGTCTGGAGGATGGATTCTTGGTGGGGACCGGGGAGGTGTGTGCACCTGTGGGTTTATGTTTTGGAGATGGGAAGAGGCAGAGCAGAAATGATAGATGTACTTTATAAAGTTGAGATCCGTTGTACTTTTCTTAACTTCTTGCCCATTAGCTTACTTATAATTATCTTTGTATTCCTGTTAGAATCACACTGAGGGATTCAAAACTTCTGTCACAGAGGACTCCACATCACGAGAACAATTAGGGCAGAGTGTGCAGGAGTGGGGCAGCCAGATGGCAGGATATTGAAACATTTACCTGAGTATTTTATATTGCAGCCAGAGTTGAGGATCACAGGTCTCACCTCTACTTAGTAGGAAAGTCTAAATTGATGAAAATTTTAAATATTACTTTTTGGGGATATTCCTATTTTTTTTAGAATTTCAAAAAGATTCTCAAAATACTCGTTGGAGTCACCAACTGAATAATCGCCTTGGAGACTAAGAGACTCAGTTTGGGTGTTTTAGTGCCTATTGAATTAGAAAAAAAAAATCTAAACTAAACAAACAGACAAAAAAAAAAAAACCTCAAACATATAAGTATTGTTAATCTTGATATATTACTGCGTTTACTTACCCAGAAATAAATATGTAAAATGTATACAAATTTTACACAGAAATACTTTAGTTTATGAATGTAATCTGAAGGTTGTCTGGGCCTTACCTCTGCAATAATAAAGTAATAATAAAGTAAGTTTGTACTGATCCTACCAGCTCTCAAGTGCACTGGCCATGCCCAGCAGAGGCTCTCAGCTCTCATGGTCCATGGGGACTTACCCTCGACAGCATCCCTTAGGATTCTCGGAGACGGGCTGTTACACAACACCTTAACCAATTTCATTGTCTACGCATGACCTACTATGACTTGATTGTCCCTCCATCCTTAGTCGATGTTCATTTCTCCTTGGCCAGAGCCATGCTGCTCCCGTCCGGAGCAATCTTCCAGGAAGTCCCTGCCTGGGGGCTGAACTCTGCCCTGACACGTGAGGCCCCTCTCCCCTCCAGACATGCTTCTCACTGCTCCTGTCACGCTGTTCCAGGCCCCACTTCCCAGCAATTCCTCCTGCTGCCTCACGTGCCTCTGGGGCTGGTGAGCCTGTCACAGAGGGAGGCTGCTCAGAGCTGCCGGTTCAGCCCCTGCTGCTTCGTTTACCACCGACATCATCTATATCTGGAACTCCAGTTTCTGCACTGACCACACGGGCCACCGCGGCCTCTAAATCGCTCCCTAGTTTCTTCCTGGCTCTTATTTGAACATCACGCTCACTTCCACATTGTCACTAAGTCCACGATGTTCTGCTGTATTGTGCCTCACAAAATGAAAAGTTCCCAGGACTTCCTTTTTCCTGCTGAACTGAAAATATGATTCTCTTACCCTATATGCCTTTATTACACGGTTCACCGGTATTACTCATAGCTTTATTCCCACTTGGCATTTCGATTGTTTGGGTCAGGGTCATGTCAAGTAACAGCCACCAGGTTTGTCTAGAACAACTGAACCCCTCTGACTATTGGCCTTGTTCCCAGGACTGTCTCATGAGGTCACACATATTTCCCACGGGGACTCTGTCTGAGATTCTCCAACCATGCTTCCCCTTTTGCTCACTTTCTGTCTGCAAAGTCATCAATTACACAAGGGAAGTATGAATCCTCACTGTGGAAACAGGTCTAGGATGTTGGGTGGGGACTGCTGGCAGCACCTCAGTCAGAGCCGCTGGCCAACCCCACCGGAAAGCCACTGCACCCGAGGAGCATCCTGCTACATGAAGAGTAGCTGGCTTGAGTTATTTTATTTTCTCTTTTCTTTTTTTAAACACTAAAGTCATTTAATAAATTATATTGCTTGGGATTTTATTTATTTTAAGATAATTTTAAATTTCAAAGAGGAGGTAAATCAACATTGTCATTTTATAATTGGGAAAATAAAAACAAACACACTGAAGTCCATAGCTGTGTGAGGGGTAGACTGAATCGGGATAGAGAGGAAGAGAGCATGTATTGGAGTATTATTGGGAAAAATAATGCAGCTCTGGACTTCCCTGGTGGTGCAGTGGTTAAGAATCCGCCTGCAAATGCAGGGGACAGGGGTTCGAGCCCTGGTCCGGGAAGATCCCACATGCTGCGGAGCAACTAAGCCCGTGCGCCACAGTGACTGAGCCTGCACTCTAGAGCCTGCGAGCCACAACTCCTGAGCCCACATGCCACAACTGCTGAGTGCAAGCGCCTAGAGCCTGTGCTCAGCAACAAGAGAAGTCACTGCAATGAGAAGGGTGCACACCACAACGAAGAGTAGTCCCTACTCGCCGGAACTAGAGAAAGCCCGCACACAGCACCGAACACCCAACACAGCCAAAAATAAATAAATAAGTATATTAACAAAAAATAATGCAGTTCTGAATGAGGGAATTAAGTGATATTTTGAAGGTAGAATTCGTAACATTGTCTGTGTTCCTAGAATCCAGGTCTGAGACTACCTCTCCAAAGTTCCACGATTTGTCTCTTCCGAATGATCTGTCTACAGTGATAGTGGTTCATATGTAGTGAGAAATTACTCTTCTAGGCCATATGCTAAATATCTCCTATCTATGCTCTCCTCTAACCTTTTGTATAGCCCTGTTGATTAGGTGCTATCATCAACGTATTACAAATGAGAAAATCCAGGCTTAGAGAAGTTAAGTTAATATATCCTGTGTCACAGAGAAAAGGAGTATCAGAAATGGGCTTGGTCAGATCGCCTATCACAGAACAATACCCAGGGGAGCTGTGATTATTATGTAACTAATAATATAGGTGCAGTGAAAACACCCCAAGAAATAAGATATTCTTATATAACTTACATCTCTGCCATGGTCACACCTGCGACCTCAGCAAATACTATAGCTCTATTTATCAAAATGTCAAGTGTAGACAATGTTTATTGATTCTCCTGTTAATCCATCTGGAAAGTATACATTGGAGGTCAGAAACTCACCAGCGCTCCCTGTGGTCTCTCGTGGCCCCTTTCAGCAGATCACATGTTCCAACAGCATGCAAAGTTTGCCAAGAAATGGGATTTTGCTCACTGACCCTCCTGACGTCTCCTTGAATCCTTTTTTTTAATTCTCCTGACCCTATTTCTCTAAATTCTATGCCATCTTCACAATCCACTTACCCTCATCAAGGAGAGGCCGTTTGGTACCTTACCCAGTATTTCTTGCTCTTGATCTCAACTCTACTGTTGGTGCTTGTTCTCCCCTTGACTTGCTGCATCTTTGGGAACTCTCAGCTGAACTGGCCCTAGAAACTCCTCCTCTCCCTGTTTGTGTTTATTGTCAACTCCCAACCCAGATGCTATGAGGGATGCCAGATGACACATATTCATGTGCCCGCAAAGACCTTGCAGTGCGGTGGGGTCATGAGCCACGTCCCTCCTGAGCCGCTAACATTGCAGAGTCAAGAGTCTTAGTGTCTCTTGACACTAAGAACAGGTTTATAAGTAAAGGTGTAAATATACACAAAACCAACTCATGTTAATTCCCCTTCAGAACAAATTTGGAAAAATGCATGTGTGTGAAACTACATCATTTAGATTTTTATATCACTACTGCTCCTGCTAGGAGAGAGCCTGAAGCAGGAAATCTATGGCAGAGCAATGGAAAGGGTGATCACAGTTAATGAGTCTAGTTTCGCTTCAGTCCATTTTCAGGCTCAGCAATAAGTTTTGCCTTGGGGATCTGTGTGATATCCAGGGATGTATAAAATAATTTTTCCTATTCTCTTACTTACAACCAATTATCTGTATTCAAGAAAGGGAACAACTGAAATTCTAAATCCATGATTCGGACACATGCCATTACCACGAATTCCAGGGAAATACCTCCCCTGGCAGAATCTGCCTAACTGAGCAGAAAAGCTACAAGGCTCCTGTCTCCTCTCTGCCATAAGGTCTGCATGAAAGGTCAAGTGAACTGTCCCTGAGCCCCTTTACTTTATGCTCACCTTGGATCATGTCCCCGTATGTCCCAGTGCTCTGAGGAAAAAAGTGCACAGAGATGAAGCTAGGGAAGGAAACACAGTCTTCCCTGAGCCACTGGGATGACCTAGGTTGTCCACACAATCACATGTCTCTTCTGGACACTCTCACAATCTGGCCAGGATTTTTTGGTGCAGGGACCGTGCTCAGCATGTCAGCCCTGATTGTCACCAAAGACCAGGGAAAACAAAAGACTGAAAGGGAAGCAATCCAAGTGAGGGGAATCACACCCATGATGAACTTATTACAGTTTGGCTTCATTTGCTAGAAAAGGAGTGTAACTCTGCCCGGTGGGGTTAACAGAAACTGGTGACTAACAGAATTCTTGAGCTTGTCTTAAAGCTCGTTAAACACCTCACTGCTTGTAGCCTGCCTTCGGGGAGCAAGCTCACTTTAATTGTTTTGTTGCATGTGTTAGACCTGCGCGGTCTCCTAGGAGTTTCGACTCGCCCAGGAAACAACAAGAGTCGGAAGTCGATGCAAAACGCAAGAGGTTTATTGAAGGCCGGTGCACCGGGGTTCCTTGGTCCTCACGCAGGAGGTCGAAGAAGGAACCCCTTTTGGGCGCGAATATGTCAGTTTTATAGGTTCCCACTTCCCCGTATGTAAATTATAGATTTGGTTGTGTTCTCCTGCTGATTGGTCCCGGCTTAGGCTCGGACCAGAGAGGGAACTTATCCCCAGCTGTCTGATTGGTCTTTGACAGACACCTTTTTTACATTTTGTTATCTCCCTCCTTCTCGGAAGGGGGCCGGACATCCTGGAAATTCACCCATTGTCTAAGAAGCCCCTATTGTCTGGAGAGTTCTTAATCATTAGCTGGAACAATGTCCCTCGAGTCCCACACATGTCCTCCAAGCGTCGTGTTGACTAAACAATAAGATTTCACCCAAGTTATTTTCGGGAACCTGGAGTCAGCTGTGTCTAAGTCAAGCTTGAGCTGGCTAAGACTTGTTGGGACCACTGCCCCTTAACTTGGGCGTGTGCAGCTGTCCCATGAATGACCATTTCAGGTCTGAGGACCAGAATTTCCACCCTCAGACCATGCTAAGTGCCTCCACTTTTGAGCATACATCCCACGAAGAAGCACATTACTCACACGCCTCTGCAGAACGCCAATTAGCTCACCTTTCCCTACTTCCAGTCACATCCCCCAGGCCTAAGGCCACCCAGCTTCTTTATCTCTCAAATGTCTCAAGCCCCTGCCTTTGGGGAGGGGGATCTGAGACTTGTTCTCCTTTCTTCTCTCTTGGATGCCTTGTGAATAAAGCCTTTCTTTGCCGCACCTCAGTGTCTCACGTTTTCGGCTTTCTTTGCATAGGACACAAGAACCTGGTTCAGTAACAGGAGCACCCATGTTTCTTGTCTTGATGTTGATCAAAGCTCCACTTACCTGGGAGCAGAGTGGAGCAGGGGTGGCTCTTAACTTCCCTGTTGGATTAGGCTGGGTCACTGATGTTGGTTTACATTGAAGAAGTCTGGAATTCTGTAAATGAAGATGTATAGTGGCAAGTTCAGTTAGAATCTCTCCATATTACAGGTTTTGAAAATCCAAAAAGGAAGCACACACCCTCCCAGAGTCCATGCAAAAACAGTGCACTGCCCTGCTCGACATCCATGTAAGAGTCAGCCCGGGAGCCCCCAGCAGAGCTGAGTGTCAGGCAGAGACCAGAAGGAACGGATGCTAGTGTGCAGGGTCCTGGTGGTGGTTATAGACAGACACCATACGGGGGGATCCACACCCAGAACCTGTAGGCTGACATGAGTGAGAAATAGTGAGAAAAAGTAACATTTGTTGTCAGAAACCTTGCTGTGAGTATGTCAAAAAGAAAGGGCTTGGAAAGGGCTATGGGGCAGTGGGAAGTCCCAGGCCAGCAGCATGATGGAGAAGGAGGCGGCCTCTTAAAGGAGATGATCTTCGGGGGCTTGTGATAGAAGCATAGGATGCTTCTAAAGATGAACTTGTGGAACCTGATATAGTAAAAGGAATCAGAAGACATATCAGGAACAAAAAGAATCTGTACTGTGTAGCTGCACACAACCATGGCAGCCATCTAGGGCGCTCTCTAAGTAAGAATCCAAGTCACCACCCACATGCTCTCACCACTTCCTCATTTATAAACGCCATATATGGTGGTTGAGGCTGGGTTTAAGGTGCAGGGGTCAATGCCAACATATCAGGCACTGAAGTGGCTAATGTAGCCTTCTGAAAAAGCCAAAAATCTCTGGTTTCTTTCCTGGATCTGTAGATGAATGATACTTCTGCGTAGCGTTGATCTTAAACTTGTCTTTCAGATCTTCACTTACCCATCCATAAAGTACAGTTCACACCATCTCTCGCACCAGCACAGACACTTTAAGTGTGACCCACCCACAAATTCTTCAGAGGCTCATGGAGTTGAAATAAGAAATCCCACTTGCTCATCCACCCTCATGATTCCATTCCTGCCCTTCCCACTGCCATTACCTGCATCACACAGGAGTAGTTCACTTGTCCTACCGAGCACACATGGGGTGGAAGTCACTTTCAGCACATGGAAACTAGATATTTAATGGTGATTATATCAGGCATTCCATATGTCATCTCAAGCACTGGCCTACTTTATTTTTTCAAAATGGAAGTGGAGCAAGCACCAAGAGTGCCCACCCCCATTATCCCTGATTTTCTCTCATTCTCCATATTTTTTTTTAAAAGTATGGAATCTAAAGCAAGAAGTTACGGTAGAGTTGAGCACAGTAAAGCCACAACAAAGGACAATGTATCCCTTCCAGTGTCGCAGGTTTTCATCATCAGCCCTTGGATGAGTGTCTTCACTGTCCTTTCTCAGCCAAAGACAAACAACGGGCGCTCTTCCTTCAATAACCTGATGCCTCCTGAGTGTCAAGTGTCCCCCGTCTGTTTGCAAGCACATTGCAGGTGTTCTGCTGGGTTAATAAGGGATTGTTCACACAGGGCTGTCCCCACTGGCTTAGCAGCATCTCAAGCACAAACCTGGACTCCACGTGACTCATATCTGGGGTTCCATCTCAGGCCCGATAACCCAGAAGCCCCCGTTTAGTTTACAGACTACACATAAAAATTGTTCCTATGACATCCTTCCCGAATAAACTTGTTAGCCCATCCAAATGCATTCTCTCCCTTCGGTGACCCTTTCCCCCTTCCAAAGGGTGTGGCATAGGATCTTCCCTTCACGCCCCGCCGGCCCCAAATTTTCTTAGTTTCACAGAAGGGTCTGCTTCTTCCCATCAGAGACCAGCCCTCTCCCCTGTATCCATAAGAGAGCTCAGTCATCAGCCATCAGTTCAAGCAGAACGTCCTTCCAGCAGAAGCACCGCAGGTTATCCAGCAGCCCCAGGTCACGAGCAGCTGCCACTAATGTGGGCAGAACCCCGTGGCCTCCTTCCCCGGCTACACCTCCTGCCAAGTCTCGTTCCCCCGGGAGTCATTATCCTGAAGCCTGACGTCTGTGTACAGCAGCTTCGTGGAAGGGAAGAGGTGCCCACAGGGGAGCAGATCCCCATCCTGTCCCAGCAGCTCTCATTTCTTGCTGTCACTTCCCACCGTCAGCCATGGACTCTCTTTCCAGCCTTCATAGGATCCCAGGACCTCCTACAGAGAGTCCTTCTGCTGAGTCCCCAGCCGCCATTGGGCCTCACCTACCACTGCTGTGCTTCCCATCCCTTCAGAAAACAGTTTCTGTTCTTTAAAAATTTTTGAGTTCAAAAAAATTGGTAATGATGCTTTATTCCCTTTTTTGTCCTTCTTCTTCTATTTTGTGTCTGACTTTGCAAACCATTGGAATGTTTCCAACACTCCAGCTCACTGAAAAGGGAGAATTTTCAGTTAGAGTTCAAAGAGGATCAGGGAAAGGATGGTCAGGGCTTCGCCTGGATGGTCCAGGATACACGAGCACAGCAGTTACCCAGGGCCACCGGAAACCTCAAAGACCAGGACAGCCAATGTGCCCCTGAGCAGTGGTGGCCGGTGCTCACTCATTGGCTGAAGAGGGTCTACGGGTCTCAGTGAGGTTTCCTGATGCCCACACCCTGCTGATGAGGGATAATGTCTCTCCACGATGATTCTCATCCCTCATCAGTAACCCAGCCACGTCCCCTCATGCATGAAGCTGCAAACCCTCCAAGAACAGCCCTCTGTCCACCCACTTCTCTTCCCTCAGCCAGAATGAATCTTGTCTCCTCTCCTGGGCAGGGTGCTCTGTGTCTTTCTCCTCCACTTTCCTCCTATTGCTGGGCAGGTTATCACTGTGCTGCTCTTCTATCAGAGTGTCATCATTCTTATTTTCTAGGGCCTTATCTTCATTCAGTGAATTTCACCTCTTGCAAATGAAAGGGATAGCTTTGAAAACAACTATTTCCCGTCTGGACTTAAACAGCTTATTTTGAAAATATAAAAGCAGAACATCGGACCATTCTTTCCCTTTGCATTCGTGTGATAAAAACCTAATACTTTTTGAGACAACATACATGTCTCTTACTAACTAGAGAAAGGGTCATATTGAAGAAAATCATAAATATATATACACAAAATTATTCCATGATATCTCCCTATGTCTGATTACAATCTAATATATAAAAAATCAAAGGAGTCCCCACGAAGGGTAATCTCCAAATGCAGCATTTTACTTTGGGAGAATAGGATCGAACACTCTAGAAAGTCTCCAGTGTGCAGCTCTTTGTAAATCATGCACTAAGCCAACAATGCCAGTAAACATGGTAATTCAGAAATGAGTAATAAATAAGCCTTGCTCAGATACTGTCAACCAGGGGGACCTTTTGGATCGTGTGATGTTTGACTCAGTTCCTATAATCCTAAGTGTTATGGAGCTAGACACTATCAACCTTTCATTTTTCATGGATGTAATACTGAAACCATGTCCCTTCCTGGGTTAACAGAAAGTAGTGACTAAGAGAAATCTTTGAGCTTGTGTTACAGAGCAACAGATAAGGAAATAGCGTGTTGAAAACCTGCCTCTGCTGATTGAACTCACTTTAGTTATATTTTCCCTGTCTCTCTTTAATTCCATACACTCCAATCTTCACGTAACCTAGGTATATATAACAAAACACTTTAACCATCCCTGTAGATAACACCTCCGACTATGGGTCACTATAGTAACAGGGAGGTTTAAGTAGTTTTAAAGGAACTTCGAGTTGGTTCCTGATCAGTTCCATCTAACTAAGATTGGCTCGGACCCACCACCCCTACAACTGGGTCTGCCCAGGGGTCTGATGAATGACCATTTGATGTCAGAGGGTCTAAACCTCCAATCTCAGAACATGTTGAGTGCCTCCATCTATGAACATGCATCTCATAGAAGCCTGTGATCCAGATACACCTGGGAACAACACTGATGACCTCACCTTTCCCCCACCGCCAATCACCTTTCCTCATGCCTAAGGTTGCCCTGCGACTTTATCCTGTAAATATCCTGAGCCGTCACTTTCGCGGAGGTGGATCTGAGGTTTCTTCTCCTATCTCCTCACTTGGCTGCTTCATGAATAAACCCTTCCCTGCTGCAAACTTGGCATCTCAGTGTTTGCCTTGCTGTGCATCAGGCAAGTGAACCTGGTTCGGCAACAATATCTGTTTTAAAATTTCAGATTTAAATTTAGGTAGAATTGTCATAAAATTGTAAGATATTCAAAGTGTACATCATGTTGATCTAGAATATGTATGAATGTGAAAAGATGCCCACCGCCGAGGAATTAACACATCCGTCTCCTCACATATTTATCATTGTGTGTGTGTCAGAGAACATTTAGGTTTCACCCTCTTAGCAAATTTCAGTTACAAAAACAGCGTTATCAACCATAGTCACCATCGTTTACATTAGATCCTCAGACCTTATCCATTTTATTGTTGAATGTCTGTTCCCTTTTCCCAACCCCTCCCTCTTTACCCCAACCTGGAAACCACCATTCTTTTCTCTATTTCTATGAGTTTAGGTTCTCGTGGCTGTAATATCTGAGGGATGTAAGCAAATACAAAGTTGCTTTCTCAAGGTCATCCCTCCAATTGTGTGTTATCTTCCATGTTACGTAAAACCACTCTCAACCAAAAATGGATCAGGTCATGTCCCGAGAGGACTTACAGTGTGGAAAGCATTGCTTTGGGAATTCATCATGGGATTAATCAGTTTCGCAACTTAGAGCAACCTAATTTGACATCACACAAAAGTGGATTTATTTATTGTTAGAAGGTTGATGTTAAACCAAAGCCATACAACTGGTGTATAAACCTAGTCACCAATGGAAATGAGATATTTCTAGGATAGATGGGATATACTTTTGGAGGATAACATGGGCTTCTTTCAAGCCTGTGCCAAAAAAGTTTAGCCTCCAGCCATGACCCTTCTGGTATAAACAGCCAAAGCAGCCCATCACCATGGTAATAAACATGCCAATTACGGCAACTATGGATGAAAGGAAGCTCTGCTGACAAGATTTATTATTTATTTATTTATTTATATTTGATGTATGTGGGCCTCTCACTGTTGTGGCCTCTCCCTTTGCGGAGCACAGGCTCGGGACGCGCAGGCTCAGCGGCCATGGCTCATGGGCCCAGCCGCTCTGCGGCATGTGGGATCTTCCCGGAGGACCGGGACATGAACCCGTATCCCCTGCATCAGCAGGCGGACTCTCAACCACTGCGCCACCAGGGAAGCCATAGTTTTAAAGTATAGAACTACACAGAACAGTGATGCCAGAGCTGCTGTTTTATTTCACCGTGTTTACCTCTAGTTATGTGGCTGAGATTTAATGGGAAATCTTGTATAGAATCAATCTTTAATAAATCAGGCAGGCTTGTTTAATCTTCTCATCTCTTGGTCATTAGGACAAGACCAAAGTGAAATTCCTGCACACGGTGAAGTATATGGAACACTTAATAATCAATTCATCACAGAAGAAAACACTTTAAACCAGGAAGCACAAATGTGCAAGATCAACAATAGTAAGCAGCTGTAGCCAAGGATGGCTTTGTTTGAGATGAAGCATTCACCATCAGTAAGTGCATGAGCTTTTTATTCTGCTCTCTCCGGTGAGAATATGATTCCTCCTCCAAATATCTGGCTGTTGTGCAAGAGGTGGGCTCAACCTAGGCATGTCACTCATGCTGCTGAATGGGTAGAGATCAGCAATTTCAGAGAGCTTATGGATGGAAGCAGGGGCACTGCTCTACAATGAGGAGAGAGAGAGAGTATGTGTATCAATGACGTGACTTATAGGTCAACCAGGAAGAGATTTTTTATCTCCCAGAAATGGAATCTTGAACCATCCAATTAGGAATCTCCTGATCAGGACTACTTAGGTTATCTGCCCGCAAGGCCCCTCCCATCCCCTAAAGGAAAGGCACCTTGCAATTAGCAACGAGCCTGCTGTCAATCGTAACTCTCTTTCCTCTGCTCCCTTCCACCTATAAAACCTCTTGCCTTCTTTAGCTCTTGGAGCTCATTTCTGTCTGCTAGACTGGATGGTGCCAGACTCAAGAATCACTGAATAAAGCCAATAGGATGTTTAACATTTACTCAGTTGAATTTTGTTTTTTCACACTTTGAAAAATGGTCTACTGATTTGCCAAATATAGAGCATCAAGTTACATAAGTATCAATATGTGTAAGAAAAGATCTGTAAAATAGCTACATGTTAAGGATAAATTGATCAGCTTAGGCACTTTTTCATCAATGAAGGGCCAGCAGAAGTCCTGGGAAGAAACGGAGTGTGAACTTTGGTCTCGTGGAGAATGATGACAAAGACACAGGAAGCAGAGAGAAAAGCAACGCTGTGTTGACCGCAAATTCCCAGAACAGTGCCATGTTTGAAACAAAGGCTTTTATTTGGGGTTTGCTAGGACTGCAGCCCAGAAGACACACATCCAAGAAGCACTTGAACTGTGTTCTCACAGACTACAAAATGGGGAAAGTGTATAAAGCCAAAAAATTGCGATGTTACATAAATTGTTTGACAAGAAGTAGGATTGAAGTTGGTAGGAAGTAAGAGGCTTGTTAAGCAAGGATTGGTTTGGGTTCAAAATAAATGTATAGTTTTGAAGGAGGGTGATGTTGAAATTCCAGGGTTGCAACTGGCAGCTGCTGGCAGACATTGTTTGGAAAATGGCTAGTGGTGTCCTTGAGTTTGATACAGCCCCCAAAATTCAAGTTCTCGGTGATGCAGGGATGTATGTAAAGCCACATCGACAATGGCCACTCAACTCTATATGGATGCCTGAAGCATAGTTACTCCATTTTGGTTTTTAAATGGTCTTAGACATGTCATCAACCACAAATGAGCTCTGAAGCCTCCCTGTTTGCAAGACAGCTAGCACACAACTGTGTTCATCTTCGTCAGGTGTTCCCCTGGTGGATGACTGCCATTTCACTCTGGCCACAACTGGAGACAATACTCAACAATGGAGAGGTATCAACATAGATAACATCTGAAAGAGGGAAGGAGAGGGGAAGTAGGCAGGACCAAGAGTGCAGGCCAAGATGGAGAAGAATGAAGACCCAGTGAAGCTAACTGTTGTAGGGCTTCATCCCTTGAGGTAAAGAATATCCATCTCTCTACCCAGTCCAGTCATCAGGATGCCCTTTGTAAAGTGTCTCTAATTTCACACTGGAAATATAAAATCCATAATAAGATAACACAGTATGCCTATCATGGCCAAGACACTGTGGAATTTTACAGGAAATTTTTTATTTAATGATCAACAAAATCTTATCATGTCCATTTTACACATAAGGGCACTGAGGCTTGACGGGAGGTGGGGTGTGAGGGACATGCTCTGAGTCACAGCTCCTATAAGGCAGAGCTGAGAGGCAACCCAGGTCTGTCTGTAATTATAAGCTGAGTTATCATGTGGAGCAGGAGTTCAGTCAAAGCTCAGGTCTTTAAACCAAAAAAAAAAGAAAAAAGAAAAAGAAAAAACCCAAACAAAAGTAAAAGTAAGTATTTATGTGAGATTTTTGAAGCAATGGCATTAGTTGAGGATTTCATTAACCAGAGCTGTCGTATTACTAAGTTATACGATGTCCTGCTGCACAGGTGCTTTCCACTCCATGATTGGTGGGCGGCAGGCGGGCTGCGGCTGCGGAGTCCTCTGCGGGACCCTGGCCTGACCTCTGCCGTCTGGGGGCCCCTCTCCCGTCCCCTCCACTTCTCTCCTCTTCTGATGTGACTCCTTCCACCTCACCACCCCCACCAGGTGCTCTGTACTCCGCCCTTTCTGCATGTCTCTTCTCTTTCTCAACTCGATTTCCTTTTGAGGTGCCGTCGCTGCTTTTGGTTCCCATTCATGACCCAGTTTTCACATTTTCTCTCCATCTCCTTTGAAGGCTCTGCTTCTCCTGGGGTCTGGTCTACTCTCTGCATCCTTGGCCTCTAGGGAACCTCACTCCATCCTCATCCTCAGGTCGTGTTCTGTGTGACTTCCCTGGTCACAAGGGCTTTTGCCCCTTGTGCCCTCCCTGACAATATGGCCATGTTGACCAGGTCACTGTTCATCACTGTGGCCTTGAGGTCAGGGCTGGACACATAACTCACGTCCTTAGGGATGTTCAGTGCAGGAAGAACTTATCTACTTCCTGATATCAGCCGAGGAACAGCAGTGGCTGTGACATGTAGGACGTCTCCATAAGACAAGGGAACAGGCAGAGTCAAGGTGGAATGACAGGAGGCTGACTGTGAGGGGAAGGTGACAGCGTAGCCTGGCCAGCCCTCTGTTCAGGGACAGGCTGACACCCTTGTTGATTGAAGCAAATGCAAATCAACCAGCGTCCCGAATTTCAACCCCCAGCAGGTAATGGTTTCAGATCTTTGTCCCCTCCAGCAGGTGGGCTTCTCTGAGTCCGGTACAGCCAGCCAGGGACACAGGAGAGCCGAACCTGGCAGAAGGTCACAGCCCACCTAGCCTGTAGCCATCAGCACCTGCTGGGGAAGCAGAGACAGACAGAGGGCTGCAAGTCACCAAGCCTCACTAAGGGAACACGGCAGGAGGTTGTGGCCTGAGATTCATTCCCCAAAGCCTTCGTCATGGCAAAAAGCAGAAGTAGCCATTTCTAGAGGCTGTTTAGCAGCAGCTCTAAATGTACACTGGCTTCCTACCGGGCCAAGGTGAGGTCAGAAGAAATTGTGGCCATCACCCCTTTGCACTCATTTGTTCATTACTCAATATTTACTGAGGACTGACCGTTCTTATCACTAAGAATACCAAACCAAACCAAACTAACAAAGTTTGTTTGAACTACAAAGTTTGACTTTGAACTACAAAGTCAAAATGTTATTTATAACATGTTTCACGGAAGTCTGATATTCCTGATAAATAATTCCTACAAATATATAATAGTATAAACATTGTAGCAGAAAAATTGGCAGGATATATAAGTGGGAAAATTCAAATGAAGAAATACAAAGTGTTACTAGAAAACAGGAAAGGAAAACAACCTATCTGTATAAAATTAGACTGAAATATTTTCCTTTCTCTGAAGAGAAAAATCTGTTTATATAATATCTTACCCACTAACAAAGACTCTAGCTTTCATCCATTAAGATCTGCATCTCTTCAATTTTTTTCTGCTTGGCCCTTTTGCAGTATATGCAAATCAAAAGCCTTTAAAATGGATTCTGTTTGACATAGAAATTTCTGTTGTCATTTGTGGGAAATTAGATACATAATTAGGTATAATATTTTAACTATCAGAACACTTAGTCTAAAATGAGAAATAATCTTAAATGTTCAACGATAAGAATTTTGGTGAAACAAATCTAATAACTTCTATATCAGGAAAATATTTTAAATGGAAAGGAAATGGAAAAAGAGAGATTCTCTCTTACAGGTAGATATTTTGGGTTGTGAGTTACAGGTGAATTTAAATATCTTGTTTCATGATTCTCAATATTTTTAAAGCTTGTTACAATAAATATAAAGTGTTTTGGTAATAAGAGAAATCCGTGACCAGAATTTGAAGACTACTTCAAAAGAAACACCAGTACAATCACTGAGCTCTGAGTAGCACAGGAGGTGAACTTCCTGTGGTTGTGAGGGCCCAGGAATCAGACTTGCATGGATTTAAATCTTGGTCACTCACTCATTCACTCTGAGATCTTGGCCAAGTTACTAAAGCACCAAATTTCAGTTCTGTGTTCTCGAATATCAGGAGAATATTTGTGTTGCCTCAGTGATTTGTTACAAGGATTAAATAAGATCCTGAAATTAAGGGTTCAGGTGGGCACAGAAGAAGGCTGCTTCCTGCCCACCCTCCAACCACATACAAGGGAAAGTGGAGTTTCAGCTGGAAGTCATTATGTCCGTGTGGATCAAGGGGGATGGAGAAGTAGAAACAAGTCAGGAGCAAGGAGAAGGGTCGAAAGCAGGACCAGAATCCAAAGCAAAGACTGACCACCTTTTGGCCCATTTAGACCAGTAACACATAATTATCTGAAGTCATTCATATGGTTTATCAGGGATTGCTCCGTGCCCTGAGATATGTGCTAATACACACATTACTTCATGTAATTCTCCACACAACTCTATGACGTGATAATATTTTCATCTCTGCTTTAGAAGTAAGGACAGTGAGGCATCGTCCCTGCTTCCACATGAACGCCCGGCGCTCAGCTGCTGGTTAGGTGCAGATGCAGAGACCTCAGGAAGGCCTCTCCGCATCTCCCTGTCCCACTCAGAGGCCCTCAGACCTCCTCAGTTAGGTGCTGGGCACACAATTGCTCCCTTTGGTGCCCTGAGGCTCGCCTGCTCCTGATCCACTCTTTCTTCACAAGAGAGGGGCTTCTGAAATGATTTTTTTGAGGAAACATTATGTGTCACCCCTCTTCATTCTAACTCACGATACAAGGTAATTTCACTTACCAGTGTTATAATAAACCTGCTTAAAAAATAAGAAAAGATACACTTCCCTACATGTATTTGTTTCCTATTGCTGATATAACAAATAACACAGTTTCCTTCTCTTACAGTCCTGGAGTCAGAAGTCCAAAATGGGTCTCACTGTGCGGACATCAGGGGTGAACGGGGCTGTGTTCCTTCTGGAGGCTCTGGGGGAAGTTCTGTTCCTTCACCAGCTTCTAGAAGCCGCCACACTCCTTGCTTGTGGCCCCAGGACGCACTGCACTCCCGCCTCGGTCACGTCCTCCCATCTCCTGCACCTGTGACACTCTTAACTCTCTCTTTCACTTCCAAGAATCTATGTGATCCCAGTGCACCACCGCAAATAACCCAGAATGCTGTCCCCAACTCAAGATGCTTAACTTAATCACTCTACACAAGTCCCTTTTGCCAGATGACTTTACATCTTCATACTGGGGATTGGGGCCTGGACAACTTGAGGATCCATGTTTCTGCTGGCCACACTCCCTTCTTCGTCATTTGAAAGGACATTATTTTACATAATTGAAAATTTTCTTCACAACACTTTACAATACAACTAAGTACTAAAATATGAGTTACAGATAATCAAACAATGGGGGTAATCAGACTGGGTCATAATAGATGGATACAGAATAATGCTTTGTTAGTTTATCACCAGCAAGAAGCAAGGCGTGCACACTATATGGTGACAGCCTGTCAGGGCAGCTTCGTGGAGGACGAGGTGGCGAGGTCAGGTGGGGTGTGCACAGCCAGGGATGAGCCAGGATGGTCCCTGGGAAACACAGGCACAGAATGCAATGCACAGCTAGGTCTGCTGCGGGGTTTAGGCAGGAGGAGCCCAAGACATTAGGGTGGCGGTTGGGTGGGCAGAGTGCAGCTGTGGGTGTGGGTGCCCCTGAGATGCTGACACTGCTCACTTCAGTTATTTGCGCAAGTACCCCGCCCTCTTTAACACCTAGTCTCACCCTGCTGTCCCGATGTAGAGTCCATTCAACACAAAACACAACGCAGCACAGTGTTCGGACAACAGAGTGACTTCCCGACCATTGAGGTCAAGGAGAAGCACAGGGAAAAGCAAAGGTCTTGAGTGAAGAAAGGTGAACCCCACTTTGATTTGAGGGCACACAGGGTGGAACAAGGGCAGAGAGCAAGGACGCGCTCCTGACAGGTGCCCATGTCCTGGAGCAGGTGTCCCCAGGTTGCCTACACTTCTCAGACCAGAACTTGCCCAGACCCTCCGGCGGTCACATCGCCGCCCCTGCGGGTGGCGGACAGCGCGGGCTGCCTCCTTTCAGAAGTGTCTCAGGGCCCGCGCACAGGGTAAGGTCGGGTTCCTAGGACGGGAGTCCGGGTGCCCCGAGGTTGGGGAAGGAAAGAAGGACGAGAGGGAGGACTCCACGCTCCGGGGCCACGGGGTGGGCAGCTTGACTGCTTCTTCGGGCGGAGAAACAGCCGGCGTGGCGCGGGGTACCTTCAACGACCAAGCAACTCAGACACAGAGGAGTCGGAGCCTGCCTGTGCTGTATCCGCATGTCCAGGGTCGGGAGCATCAGGGGACCCTGGGGGCACAGCCGTGAGTCTGGAAGTGCAGGGGTCTGCCCTTCGGAAACTCCGCAGACACCTGACACCGCGCGTCCTGGAGCTGCTTCCCCGCGTCCCCTTCGCGGAGGGCGGCGAGGCCGGTGAAGCACGTGCGAGGTCCCGAACCCGCGGTAGGTCCCCTGCTTCCCCTGCTCCTCCCGCGCTCCTTCCCAGGATATTCCGGCCCAGCGACAGCCCGAGCATCTGAGCCCGGCCTCCCGTGTAAGTCTGGGGGCGCAGGGACGATGCCACTTCCCGCTCCGCCTGCCTGCGGACCTGGCGCCCAGGGAGCAGGCGGACGGGACGCTCCGGCCCCTCCGCTGTCTGCGTGCTGCACGCAGGGCCGCTGCTGTGGCACCAAGTCCACGCCGCACCCCGCGCGTCCCTTCCTTGATCCTTGTCTCTGGTGTGAACGGTCCCAGGTTTCCATCCTGGTAATAACGGTTCTATAAAAGTATTTTGTAGAAGGCGTTCGGTCCCCTGCCAAAACAAGACGGTTCATGAATCGAAATGCTAGTCATCCTTAAGCTTTGGCTGTGAGTCTCAAGATTTGGTCACAGCCTCAACCACCTTTGGGTGCACAGAGCGCAAAACAGCTGCCACGCTCCGCTTACTATTAGCCGTCAGAGAAGCAGGACTCAGTGGCCGGACTCCACGTCCAGGTGTGGGGTTGGAAAGGCAGCCTTATGACCCTCTGGGAGACACTGTAGGTACTGGTGACTTGACAGATGTGGATATGTACCCAGCAAGTAGCTGCTGCTCAGAACTAATGGGGGCCCTGCACGCGGCAGGACATGGGGCACAGGGAAAGGACAGGCTTCACTCACTGCAGGTGGCTGGGGCTGCCAAGATGAGGAGGCCTTGCATGGGGGGCTGGGGCCTCTTGGGGGAGGACTTGATGGGGAGCCTTTGGTAATTTGGTATTTGTTTGGTTTTAATATTTTCTGGCATGTGTGTACTGCAATCAGTTAATATTGGAATGTTGATCTCTAAAAAGTGTTGGCTCCACTGTGGCTCTATAGATCAGGCCATGGCATCCTGCATCCCATGCACCAAATTCTGCCCAAACCTGTGCTGGTAGGACCTGTAAGTTAAAAATGGTTTTTACAATTTTAATTGTTAAGATATTAAAAAAATATTTGTGAGACGTGAGAATTCTATGACTGTCAAATTTCAGTGTCTATAAATAAATAAATTTTTATTGGAGTACAGCCATTCTCATTCATTTACCTTTTATCTGCAGCTGCTTTCCTGATACGATAACAGTGTTGAGTAGTTGCAACACAGGTCATGTGACAAAGCCTAAAAGATTTACTATCTGCCCTTTAGAACATTATGCCAGACATGGGTTAGGAAAGTATTATTTTTTAACACTACATGTTGGAGTTTTACCTAAAGAACACGTAAACTTAGGAAATTTTACCATGTGAAATAATACTTTCTTTGGTAAATATAAAACTGGTTACATTACTCTCAGTAATCTTGGTTAGAATAAACACTAAGACACAAAAGGTACAATTGTTACTGCTCTGGGGAGGGAATCCACCTGCTGCCTTTTCTTATCTAAGAAAAAATTCACAATTTCCTGTTACTGAAATACAGCTCCCATCTGCATGAGTTTCAACTATAAAAACTACCAGGTATTTTCTGAGTATCAAAACGGGGCATCATAAACCATAAAACTATTTAGTTTGAACTTTGATTTGGAGACAACTCTTTTGACTGTGAAAGTGTTTGCCAGAGTTCATTGAATATGTAAAGTTTTTTAAAGAATAGGGGGAGGATTCAAGATGGCAGTGTGGGAAGATACGGAGTTAGTGTCTCCCCACAACTAGGGCACATGCCGGCCACTGGTGGGGGACTCTGAAACCCAAGGAGACGGGAGGAACACCAGAGTGAACTGGTAGGACATATGGAGACTGAAGGGGGAGGAGAAGTGTAAACCAGACAAGATCAGCGTCCCTGAGGCGAGGGAGGCCAGGAGAGGCAGGTGGGAGGGACTCTCTGGGAAGAGTAAGAGAGGAGGGGAGGGCGATCGCCTGACCCACTTAGGCCGGAGAGCTGGCTGAGCTCCTAAGCCTCTTCCCCCCTTCCAAAGCCCCATGCAGGCCAGATGGGCCCTGGGGGCATAGGAAGGAGGCCAGGGTGATTAGGAGAGATAGGTGGAAAGGGCCCTACAGGACGAGGAGGAGAGGCAAGGAAAGGAGGGCGTTTGCTCTACCCACTCGAGCCCAGGAAGCCTGAAGGGCTCCTAGGTGAGGTCCCCTGCCCTCTGAGACCAGGGATGGGGGCACGCGTGGGCCCTTTCTGTTTCTTGAGCCTAAGCCCCACCCCCCACAGCCCTCAGGGCCCTTTCCAGCCTGTGGGTCCTGAGCATTGGCACCACCCACTGCCCAAACTTCACCATTGCTTAGCTCCCGCTCTCCATAGCCAAGTCCTCCCCCTCCACCCCGTCCTTTTTTTTTTGCTTTTCCCCCTCCTCTTTTTTACTATTGTGGTACTGTTGTACCTTCCAGTTGTTGATTCATCTATATGTTTAATTTTATATTCTTTCTAACATATCTGTTAATTTCCTAGTCTAATTTTAATTTTACTTTGTCACAGTTGTTTTCTCTCTCTCTCTCTTTTTTTTTTTCTGCCCCACGTGGCTTACAGGATCTTGATTCTCGACCCTGGGTTTGGGTGGAAAATCCTGCACTGGGAGATCCAAGTCCAAAGCACTAGACTAACAGAGAACATCAGACCCCAGAGAATATTCATCAGAGTGAGGTCTCATAGAGCTCCTCGTCTCAGCAGCAAGACAAAGCTCTAGCCAAGAGCCTACAAACTCCAGGGTTGGAAGCCTCAGACCAAACAACCAGTATAACAGGAACACAATCCGAATCATAGAAAAAAAAATGACACAGCAAAAAGCTATGTCATAGTTGAAGGAGGAAGATGAAGACCTACAAGGCCAAATAAATGAAGAGGAAATAGGCAACCTACCTGAAAAATAATTCAGAGTAATGATAGTAAGGATGATCCAGAATATTGGAAATAGAATGGAGACACGGATTGAGAAAATACAAAAAATGTTTAACAAAGATCTAGAAGAAGAACAAACAAACAGAGATGAGCAACACAATAACTGAAATAAAAAATACACTAGAAAGAATCAATAACAGAATAACAGAATCAGAAGAAAGAATAAGTGAGGTGGAAGACAAAATGTTGGAAATAACTGATCAGGAGCAGAATAAAGAAAAAAGAGTCAAAAGAATTGAAGACAATCTCAGAGACTTCTGGGACATCACTAATTCACCAACATTCGTATAATAGGCATCTCAGAAGAAGAAGAGAAAAAGACAGTGTCTGAGGAAATATTTGAAGAGATTATAGTGGAAAACTTCCTCATATGACAAGGGAAATAGTCACCCAAGTGCAGGAAGCACAGACAGTTCCATATAGGATAAACCCAAGGAAAAACAAGACAAGACACATATTAATCAAACTAACAAAAATTAAATTCAAAGAAAAAATATTAAAAGCAGCAAGGGAAAAACAAAAGTAACATACAAAGGAATCCCCATAAGGTTATCAGCTGATTTTTCAGTGGAAACTCAGCAGGCCAGAAGGCAGTGGCAGGTTATAGTTAAAGTGATGAAAGAGAAAAACCTACAACCAAAATTACTCTACCCAGCAAGGATCTCATTCAGATTCGATGGAGAAGTCAAAAACTTTTCAGACAAATAAAAGCTAACGGAATTCAGCACCACCAAAGCAGCTTTACAACAAATGCTAAAGAAACTTCCCTAAGCTGGGAACACAAGAGAAGAAAAAGACCTACAAAAAAACTAAAAACAATTAAGAAAATTGTAATAGGAACATACATATAAATAATAACCTTGAATGTAAATGGATTAAATGCCCCAACCAAAAGACACAGACTGGATGAATGGATACACAAACAAGACCCATATATATGCTGTCTACAAGAAATCCACTTCAGACCTAGGGACACATACAGACTGAAAGTGAAGAGATGGAAAAAGATATTTCATGCAAATTGAAATTAAAAAAAAAAAACCTCGAGTAGCAATACCTGTAACAGATAAAATACACTTTAAAGTAAAGACTATTACAAGAGATAAGGTGGGACACCGTACAATGACCAAAATATCAATCCAAGAAGAAGATAAAACAATTATAAATGTTTATACACACAAAATAGGAGCACTTCAATACATAAAGCAAATGCTAACAACCATGAAAGGAGAAATCAACAGTAACACAATAATAACATAATAATAGTAGGGGACTGTAACACCACACTTACACCAATGGACACATCATCCAAACAGAAGATAAATAATGAAATACAAGCTTTCAATGACACAATAGACCAGATAGACCTAATTGATATTGATAGCACATGCCACCCAAAAGTGTCAGAATACACTTTCTTCTCAAGTGCACACAGAACATTCTCCAGGATACATCACATCTTGGGTCACAAATCAAGCCTCGGAAAATTTACAAAGATTGAAATCATATCAAGCATCTTTTCTCACCACTCTGCTATGAGATTGGAATTCAACTACAAGAAAAATACTGTAAGAAACACACATACATGGAGGCTAAACAGTGCACTACTAAATAACCAAGAGATCACTGAAGAAATCAAACAAGAAATTATAAAATACAGAGAAAAACATGACAATGAAAACACACTGACCCAAAACCTATGGGACACAGCAAAATCTGTTCTATGAGGGAAATTTATAGCCATTGAATCTCACCACAAGAAACAAGAAAAGTCTCAAATAAACAAGCTAACTGTACACTTAAAACAGCTAGAGAAAAAAGAACAAAGAAAACCTAAAATCAGTGGAAGGAAAGAAATCATAAATATCAGAGCAGAAATAAATGAAATAGAAATGAAGAAAACAATAGCAAAGATCAATAAAACTAATAGCTGCTTCTTTAAGAAGATAAACAAAATTCATAAACCCTTAGACAGACTCATCAAGAAAAAAGGGAGAGGATGCAAATCATAAAATTTGAAATGAAAAAGGAGAAATCACAACTGACACTGCAGAAATACAAAGGATTGGGCTTCCCTGGTGACGCAGTGGTTGATAATCTGTCTGCCAATGCAGGGGACACGAGTTCTAGCGTTGGTCTGGGAAGATCCCACATGCCCCAGAGCAACTGGGCATGAGAGCCACAACTACTGAGCCTGCACGTCTGGAGCCTGTGCTCTGCAACAAGAGAGGCCACGACAGTGAGTGGCCCACGCACCGTGATGAAGAATGGCCCCCGCTCCCTGCAACTAGAGAAAGACCTCTCACAGTAATGAGGACCCAACACAGTCAAAATAAATAAATAAATAAATTAAAAAAAGAAATATAAAGGATTATAACAGACTACTACAAACAAGTATATGCCAATAACATGGGAAACCATGAAGAAATGGACAAATTCTTGTAAAGGTACAATTTTTGAAGACTGAACCAGGAAGAATTAGAAAATATAAACAGATGTATCACAAGTAATGAAATTGACACCGTAATATAAAATCTTCCAACAAACAAAAGCCCAGGACCAGCTAGTTTCACAGGCGAATTCTATCAAACATTAGGGAAGAGCTAACACTGATAATTCTCAAGCGCTTCCAAAAAACTTCAGAGGGGGAAACACTCCCAAATTCATTCTATGAAGCCACAATCACCCTGATACCAAACAAAACCAGAAAAAGATATCAAAAAGAAAGAAAACTACAGGGCAATATCACTGATGAACATAGATGCAAAAATCCTCAACAAACTACTAGCAAACAGAATCCAACAGCACATTAAAAGGATCATACACGATGATCAAGTGGGATTTGTCCCAGGGATGCAATGATTCTTCAATATATGCAAATCGATCAATGTGATACACCACATTAAAAAATTCAGGAATAAAAACCATATGATCTTCTCAATCGATGCTGAAAAATGTTTTCACAAAATTCAACACTGATTTATGATAAAAACTCTCCAGAAAATGAGTATAGAGGGCACCTACCTCAACATAATAAAGGCAATATATGACAAACCCACCACATGTCTCATACTCAGTGGTGAAAAACTGAAAGCATTTCCACTAGGATTAGGAACAAGACAAGGATGTCCACTCCCGCCACTCTCATTCAACATAGTTTTGGAAGTCCTAGCCATGGCAATCAGAGAAGAAAAAGAAATAAAATGAATCCAAATAGGAAAATAAGAAGTAAAATTGTCACTATTTGCCTATGACATGATACTATACATAGAAAATCTTAAAGATGTCACCAGAAAACTTTTAGAACTAATCATTGTATTTGGTAAGGTTGCAGGATACAAAAGTAATGCACAGAAATCACTGGCATTCCTATACACCAAAAATGAAAAATCAGAAAGAGAAATTAAGGAAACACTCCCATTTACCATTGCAACAAAAAGAATAAATTACCTAGGAATGAACCTGCCTAAGAAGGTGAAAGACTTGTACTCAGAAAACTATAATACACTGATGAAATATATCAAAATGACATAAGCAGATGGAGATATATACCATATTCTTGGATTGGAAGAATCAATATTGTGAAAATGACTATACTACCCAAAGCAATGTACAGATACAATGCAATCCCTGTCAAACTACCATGGCGTCCTTCACAGAATTAGGACAAAAAAAATCTTGCAATTCTTATGGAAACACAAAAGACCCCGAATATCCAAAGCAATCTTGAGAAAGAAAAACGGAACTGGAGGAATCATGCTCCCTAACCTGAAACTATACCACAAGCTACAATAATCAAGACAGTATGGTACTTGCACAAAAACAGAAATATAGATCCATGGTACAGGACGGTACAGGTACCCACACACATATGGGCACCTAGTTTATGACAAAGGAGGCAAGAACATACAATGGGGAAAAGACAGCCTCTTCAATAATTGATGCTGGGGAAACTGGACAGCGACATGTAAAGGAATGAAATTAGAACACTCCCTAACAACATACACAAAAATAAACTCCAAACGGTTTAAAGACTTAAATGTAAGACCACACAGTACAAAACTTTTAGAGGAAAACACTCTTTGACATAAACCACAGCAACATCTTTTTTGACCCACCTCCTAGAGTAACAGAAATGAAAGGAAAAATAAACAAATACGACTTAATTAAACTTAAAACTTTTGCACAGCAAACGAAACCATAAACAAGACAAAAAGACAGTCCTTAGAATGGGAGAAAATATTTGCAAATGAAGCCACAGGCAAAGGATTAATCTCCAAAATATACAAAGAGCTCATGGAGCTCAATATCAAAAAAAGAAACAATGCAATTAAAAAATGGGTGGAACTCCTAAACAGACATTTCACCAAGGAAGACATACAGATGGCCAAGAGGCACGTGAAAAGATGTTCAACATCATTAAGTATTCGAGAAATGCAAATCAAAACTACAATGAGGTATCACCTCACGCCAATCAGAATGGCCATTATCAAAAACTCTAGAATCAATAAATTCTGGAAAGGGTGTGGTGAAAAGGGAACCCTCCCACACTGTTGGTGGGAATGTAAATTGATACAACCACTATGGAAAACAGTATAGAGGTTCCTTAAAAAAATAAAAATAGAACTACCATATGACCCAGCAATCCCACTACTGGACATATACCCTGAGAAAACCATAATTCAAAAAGAGACATGCACCACAATGTTCATTGCAGCATTATTTACAATAGCCAGGACATGGAAGCAACCTAAATGTCCATCGACAGATGAGTGGATATGGCAGATGTGGCACATATATACAATGGAATATTACTCAGCCATAAAAAGAAACGAAATTGAGTTATTTGTAATGAGGTGGATGGATATAGAGTTTGTCATACAGACCAAAGTAAGTCAGAAAGAGGGAAAAAAATACCATATGCTTACGCATATATATGGAATCTGAAAAAACAAAAAAGGTACTGATGAACATAGTTGCAGGGCAGAAATAAATAAGTAGACATAGAGAATGGACTTGATGACACGGGGTGGGGGGCGAAGAGAATGTAGCATTGATGTATTTACACTACTGAATGTAAAGCTCGATGCTTTGTGCTGACCTAGAGGGGTGGGATAGGGAGGGTGGGAGGAAGGCTTAAGATGGAGGGGTTATGGGGATATGTGTATGCATATGGCTGATTCGCTTTTTTGTGCAACAGAAACTAACACAGTAATGTGAAGTAAGTATACTCTAATAAAGATGTATTTTTAAAAACGATATGACTTTAAGAGTGATCACAGATTTAATTTTCCAGGTATACTGAAAAAAACAGAGTAGTGAAATTGCACTAAGGATGACGATAGCAACCAACTTCATTTTTATTTTATCTGCACATTGCACAAGAACTCTTACCCCTGTCCATCACTGCCTTTTAAAAGAGAAGCTTCTTCCATTATAGGATTCTTTTTAAACAAATAAATAAATTTATTTATTTTTAGAAAAAGAATAATTTATTGATAGAAAACTATCAGGAGTTAATGAGTTCTAATTTACACTTGGGAGTGAAGCAAACTCTAAAAATGGTCACAATGATGAAATAATGAATACATAATTTAATATGCTTCTGAAAACTTAACAAAAATAACCAACGTCTAGAAGTACACAATTTTCGGTTATTAAATACAAAATATTTTCATGCAACTTCCAGAGATTCTTGCATCTGGTAGAACATTTCTTTCTTAAAAGTGCATTCTTGCATAATAATAAAACAAACAAAATACATTTTGTTTTTTTCTTATGTATTTATCAATACATTTCATTTCAAATTTATCAATAATGTATATAGCTTATAGCACATTTCAGGAAATGTCTATATGGCAAGAGTGTGTTATTTGGGGTGTTTTGGCTTATCTAAAATTAAGTTAAGAGAAAATTAGGAGCCCAAAATAATGATTAAAATAGAGATCCTCTTGTACAGTGTTCTTGAAAATCATACCCCATGGATGTGCAAATAAAATGGCAGATAAATGGAATGTTAAGGCACATGTGCAGCAGATTTTCTATTCTAATAAAAACCATTATTGATTTTCAAAAGTTTACTTTTGAATCCAAACAATTAATTTTAAAAATACTTATTTCATGATACAGTAAACAGGAAACCTGGCTCTTAGGAAAATAAGTCTTGCTTTATTCTTCCTAAATCTTGCCGAACAATTTTACAAAAGTTCAGAATTTTAGACAGTATGTTTAATAATCCAGTCTTTCTCCTTTATTTCATTATTTTTTTTTTTTCCGTTCCGCGGGCCTCTCACTGTTGTGGCCTCTCCCGTTGCGGAGCACAGGCTCCGGACGCGCAGGCTCAGCGGCCATGGCTCACGGGCCCAGCCGCTCCGCAGCATGTGGGATCTTCCGGGATCGTGGAACGAACCCGTGTCCCCTGCATCGGCAGGTGGACTCTCAACCACTGCACCACCAGGGAAGCCCAATCCAGCCTTTCTTAAAACACACAGCCTAATCAAGGATCCAGAATTGACAATGTTTTAAATTTCAACATTATTTTATAAAGTGCCAAATTTTCTTTGTAAACTAGTAGAAACATTTTAGGTAAAGGCATCTTGGGGCCTTGGGTCAAGTACCACTAAGGGATGGAGGACTTCGAGCCAGCTCTGCACAGAAGTATCCAAAAATAGCCTGAAGATACTACACAAGGAAAGCCTATTCTTTAGTTTGTCATAATTCCATCACTGGGCAAGTCTTGGTGAGTCTTTTGTTGGTGTCGTTTTGGTTCTCCTTGCAATCTACTGGTGCCACTTGAGAAAAAATTTTCAGCTGGAGGAATTTTTCCTCAATCCCCTATCTCCAGAGGACTAGTGGATGTAACCGGAGACATTCTGGGTTGTCACGCCTGAGGAGATGCTAGTGGGTAGAGGCCAGGGCTGCTGCTCAACATCACAGAACTCACGGGACAGCTCCCACAGCGAGAAGTTATCCAGCTCAGAATGTCGTTAATCCCCAGGTTGAGGAATCTTGCCCTAGAGCAAGAGCAAAGGGCTTAAATATCACAAAGTGTGCCTTCTGAACTTTTTGAGCAGAGTATTGGACTAAAACCTCTATACAAAAAGTGAATAGACTTGTTGAGGTTAGTGCCACTGTGACAACTCTTGTTGAAAGTCACCCCCACGGGATACTGTACCTCTCATGAGCTTTCAGTGTAGTTGAGCTTTAAAAGCCTGACACAAGACTGGAACAACTTTGGTCTTTCTCACTTGGTCAATGCAAAACTCTAGGAGGAGAAGCTAAAAGGATCATATTATCAGGGGGAAAGCAACATGCAGATGAAACAAGCTGTGAGAACTTTAGCCCCCACCACAGGCAGTGAGGTCTCTGGAGCTCAGCTGCAGTCACAAGCTGTGTGAAGCAGCTTAGGAGTAGATGCTTGTGCAGTTTAGCCTCCTTGACCCCAATAAATATTCATTCAATGCCTGCTACATGCCAGACATGGATATGTCACAGCCCAGTCTCAAACAGCACCGCTGTAAGCCTGGACACTCAGGACGTGTTATAGGTTCTGTGATAGACACCAGAAGCAGCCTCAGTTGAGGAGAGCACAGAACACAGACTAGCCACTGCAGAGGATCTAATTTGTAAACCTTGCAGCTACAAGGGTCCTGCTCACGTGTGAAGCCAAAGAAGTGCCTGATGAATGGCTGATATCCTTACACTGAGTTTACCAAGAAAATCTGCCCGTCTGGGGGGCTGAGAGAGCAGCCCCGTGAAGGACGTGGTAGAGCTGCCGCCACAGCTGCCTGGTCCCTCCGCCCACACTGGGCCAGCTTCCTCACCTCACCTCTCACTTCGTTCATCTTTTTGGCTGAATGAATACATGTCTCTATTTGACTTTTCTCTGGCATTTCTCATTTGTCTGGATGGTTAATCAATAACATTTTAAAAGTATTCGGACACTTTTGACCATATTAGGTATTTTGCAGGTGTTTCTACCTTAGTCCCTGTTTACTCTGCCATCTGGAATACAATGACAGCTAATAAATTTCGCAGTGACCAATCTTTGCAAATCTGAGTAGAAATTAGAAACCTCTAAAGCTGTAGTAAATTGAGTGTATGAGAATAGGCTCAATGAAGTTCTGAATATATTTAGTCACACCAACCTTATCAGGGGAGCTTTTTTCTTATTGTATTTTTGGGCTATATCTTAAAACAACGCACAGCCTGTGCTTAGGTGGCTAGCCTTAGCAAACTACAATAGGTGCTACCATGCACACCCGGGGAAAGTCAGAGTCGCCTTTAGTTGTCCTGCACATCCGACCACCTGGCGAGGGGAGAATAACAGCAGGGAAAGTCTCCAGTGACAGCAGGTACCCAGTTATCACAGCTCTAAAAGGAGGAAGATGGGGCAAGGCCAGCTCACTGGCTGCAGGGAAGGTGCTTACGACTGGCTGTGGCCCCCAGCCAACCTGATAGCAGGCCTGAGAGCCTCAATGAAGGGAAAGAAAAGAGAGACAGGAGGGAGGAGAACAGTGGGGGAGGGTTAAATTCACCTCCAGATGTCAAAAAACAAGTGTCATAGCAGAGACTGGGGAGGAGAGGGGGTCCGGTGGGAGGAGCCGGTGAAGAAATACCTGGAGGATGCTTCCTCCCCTCTCCACTCCAGATGGGGTGCACGGGGCGGGCGACAGTGTTTGCATCCACTCTCCTCACTAAGAATGTGCACTTCAAGCTGGTCTTGAGAACACACCTCATTCTTCACTGTGACTGCAGGTTGGGTCTTCTCTGCCCACCTCCCCCTCACATTTCCATTTGCCCTGAAGTCTTCATTTTTTCAGGCAAACAGTCTGGCTCAGTGGGCAGAGCTGAGCACCCAGGAGGCAAATCCTGACTCACAGGTGTAATATATATTCATATTAATAGCTTATTTATATTTATTAATTTAATTTATTATAATAAAATAATACTATATAAATAAATGTACATATAATGTAAATAAAATGTTAAATATGATATACTAATATTATTTTAATATAATAATATTTATTAATATATCAACACTATATGTTCATATTAATCATACATAGGCTAATTTAGTTAGTGACATCCTTGGCATGAAGAAAAGCGAAGACTATAGAAATTAGAAGAACTGAGAACTTTGAAGATCTTTGAGAGAACTCCATGCCCACGATGTAAATGGAGAGAAGTATGTGAAGGGCTCCTGGCCAGGACTGCTCACAGAGATATTCTAGGCTCCTTGTTTACTGGGTCAAGAGTGAATCAGGGTGCCCCAGATGTCTGGATAAAAGCAGGAGCCTAGGGTCCAGGGGCCATCCCCCGTGGACAATGCCTGTCCTTCTTTCACCACATTGCAGTGGCCCAGCCCACCCGCGCATCACCTCCTCACTTACACTCTTGTGAACAAACGTTATCACTTCTCCTACACAATGAAGTGTGCGTGTTGCAGAAGAATTGGCACCTACCAAATAGTGACGAACATCTTGACACTACGGAGAGAGGGAGAAGGAGAGATAGATGGACAAATAGGTAAGCATGCCACAGTTTTAGACTATAATGTAAAAGTTATGAAAATAGAAAGTAATGTTACAACTCTTTAGCTCTCCTGCTTCCCTGGGGACGAAGTGGTTGCGAGTCTGCCTGCCGATGCAGGATATACGGGTTTGTGTTCCGGTCCGGGAAGATCCCACATGCCGCAGAGCGGCTGGGCCCGTGAGCCATGGCCGCTGAGCCTGCGCCTCCGGAGCCTGCGCTCCGCAACCGGAGAGGCCCCAAAAGTGAGAGGCCCAGGTAATGCAAAAACAAAAACAAAAACAAAAAAACTCTGTAGCTCTCAGCTTTTATTTTTACCAATGCCTTCATTAAACAATTTATCAGTCATCTAAGTACAGTAGATTCTAAATCATAAAATAGGATTTTAATTTTGAAGTACTGTAGTTTTCTACATTACCAGAATGTACCTTCAAATCACCCAATGTCTTCTTAACCAAAGCAGACATTTGTTGCATATTCAAAGACCCTGTCAGAATGTTCCCAGGATGGTAGGGAGGGGTTTCCTGGAACGTCGTCTGCCCTTGCCCTGTTGCCAGAAGTAAGAGTGTTTATTAGTTTTGAGAGAGCTTGGTGAACTGGTTCAGCTCCTACACATGCAGAAATTGCTTGCTGACCAACATGCTCCACTAGGTTCAGCCTCCAGTTGAATGTGCCCTAAATCCCGAGCCACTAAGCAGACAAAGAGCCTCACTGTCCCATTACCCCCTCTGCTTCCACCCACCAGAGTCATGGGCCCACAGGATGCAGAATAGACTGGACTCTAGGCCGCTCGTCTCCTCCTACACTTCCCCACTCACAGGCCCAGAGAAACCAAGCTCTTTCCCCTGACTTAAGGAGGAAGGAGATCCAGCAACAGTGCCAGAAGAGGCACATGGGAGGGGCCCCTGCACTCCCAGAGGACCGTGGACTCATCACGTAGGTTTGAGTGGATCATGGTAGCTGGAAGAGACTCAGGACCTGACACCTATGGGACTTCGCCTGCTGTACAGACTCAGAAACCGTCTGTGGGCTGTGCGAGCTGAGGAACGGTGGGGACACTTGGATGGAGTGGAGGTCGAGGGGAGGGTTTTCCCTGTTGCAAAGCACAGGCTGTGGTCTTTCTGGGCTGGAAATATTGACAGCTCAGCACCTAATGGAGGGTGTTGGTTGGAGGTGTCCTGGTAGTAGAGTTTCTTAGGGAGGTGAGAGGAGATTCTGGGAGGATGCAAAACACCTCCGAGAGCCTTGGACCACACACCCAGCCTTCTGACCCCAGCGGTGGAAGGTAGCAATTTCTTATATTTAAAGCTGTCCCAGGTCAGGACAGCCGATTTTCCAGGGCCTGAACGGTGAGGAATACAGTTGGGTGTTGCTAACGATGAGCAGTGTCCCTGAGCAGAGGACAGACGAGGGTTCCCGAACAGCCAGAACAAAGGCTGTTGGTTCAGCAAGACAGTCATGAAGGGGGTGAGGCAGACACCATGCTGGAACTCACAGCAATCTTTGCCATTGAATAAGCCCCCACAGGGGAGTGAAGTGTTGGAAGAGGGAAGGGAAGATGGGGGACTGTGCGGGGCAGCCACACAGGTGAGCGTGCATGGAACACATAGAACATCTTAGTTCCTTGGAGGGTTTTTATTGAGAAAATAAGGACAGGTCCATCAGGCAGCCCTGAAATATGGATGGTCTAGAAAGTCATTTACTTTTTTCTTGTCAAGCTTTACCTCTTCCAGGTGGAAAGAGAAAAAGAGAAAGGAAGGAAGGAAGGAAGAAAAGAATGACAAGAGATGTCCCTAAGGGTTCACTGGTTCTCCTCCATAGGGGCCTGGCCGTGACCTCAGCAGAATATGCCCTCAGGAGACCAGCACTGTACCTCATGTGACCCCAGGGTGACTGCAGGTCCCAGGGCACTGCTTCCTTGTCCCAAGCACAACAATTTGCCTGGGGGCAGCTGCCCTCTTCACTAGAGTCTATCCATGTCCGGGGTTGTTTTTGCTACAATGAGGGGCACTAATAGTGGGATCATGGTCATGACGGATGACGTTGGGTTATCCAAGGAAGGGCAGCATGGCTGGGCTTGTGTCCTCTGGGCCTACTGGAAGCTCCAGGTGAGTGGGGGTATGTTGGGGCCAGGCAGGGAAGCAGTACTCAATGTTAGTCAACTGTAGACTTTAAATGGTTAAAATTGAAAATATATATTTTCCAAAAAAAAAAAAAAAAAAAAAACCTCCAAAAACGCTGGTGCCATGTGAATGTACGTGAAATCTTATGGATTAAAAAGAAAAATTCTTAGGCCAAACGAAGGAGTACATTACTGATACATTCTAAAACATGAGCCTCAAAAGCATGATATTCAGTATAAGAAGCCAGACATAAAGGGCACATATTGTATGATTCCAGTCACATGAAATATTGAGAATAGGCATATCCGTGGAGACAGAAAGCACATTTGTGGTGGCCACAGCCTGAGCATAGGTGGAATAGAAGAGACTAATGGGGATGAGGTTTCTTTTTGAGGTGATTAAATGTTCTGGTATTAGTGCCGATGGTTGCACAACTTTGTGACTAGATTATCAATCACTAAATTCTACACTTTTCAAAGAGTGAATTTTATAGTATGTGAATTATGTCTCAACTTAAAAAATGGTGATTAATAAATGTGATTTTTAAAATAACATGGGAAACATTAACATGAGTTTTATTTGCTTCCTGCCATCCTAAGCTCTGTAGATATGAAAAAAGACACACACACACCCCAAATGAGAACAAGCACTATTTACTGAGAACTTGTCTATAGAGCACGGGAGTCAGCCACCACCACTCACATCAGGCTGAGACTCGGGGCACACATAAGAGTGGGGACACTTTCTGATGGCAAAAAAAGGAAGGCATGTGCTCCCCAGAGCTTGTGATGTGAGGAGGCTGGAGACAAGTTGAT
>NW_022983296.1:852112-963636 GCF_011762595.2 Tursiops truncatus | reverse complement strand
TCCCCTAACCCTAACCCTACCCGACCCTAGCCCTAACCTTCCCCGAAGCCTGACCCTCACCGTCCCCTAATCCTAACCCGTACGCTAACACTAACCCGCGCCCTCACACGCACGCTCCCCCTAAAGCGTTGCCGTACCCTCACCTGGACCCTAAACCGTCCCCGTCCCCTAACCCTAACCCTAGCCCGAACCCTAACCCTAACCCTTCCCCGAAGCCTGACCCTCACCCGTCCCCTAATCCTAACCCGTACGCTAACACTAACCCGCGCCCTCACACGCACGCTCCCCTAAAGCGTTGCCGTACCCTCACCTGGACCCTAAACCGTCCCCGTCCCCTAACCCTAACCCTAGCCCGAACCCTAACCCTAACCTTCCCCGAAGCCTGACCCTCACCCGTCCCCTAATCCTAACCCGTACGCTAACACTAACCCGCGCCCTCACACGCACGCTCCCCCTAAAGCGTTGCCGTACCCTCACCTGGACCCTAAACCGTCCCCGTCCCCTAACCCTAACCCTAGCCCGAACCCTAACCCTAACCCTTCCCCGAAGCCTGACCCTCACCCGTCCCCTAATCCTAACCCGTACGCTAACACTAACCCGCGCCCTCACACGCACGCTCCCCTAAAGCGTTGCCGTACCCTCACCTGGACCCTAAACCGTCCCCGTCCCCTAACCCTAACCCTAGCCCGAACCCTAACCCTAACCCTTCCCCGAAGCCTGACCCTCACCCGTCCCTAATCCTAACCCGTACGCTAACACTAACCCGCGCCCTCACACGCACGCTCCCCCTAAAGCGTTGCCGTACCCTCACCTGGACCCTAAACCGTCCCCGTCCCCTAACCCTAACCCTAGCCCGAACCCTAACCCTAACCCTTCCCCGAAGCCTGACCCTCACCCGTCCCCTAATCCTAACCCGTACGCTAACACTAACCCGCGCCCTCACACGTACGCTCCCCCTAAAGCGTTGCCGTACCCTCACCTGGACCCTAAACCGTCCCCGTCCCCTAACCCTAACCCTAGCCCGAACCCTAACCCTAACCCTTCCCCGAAGCCTGACCCTCACCCGTCCCCTAATCCTAACCCGTACGCTAACACTAACCCGCGCCCTCACACGTACGCTCCCCCTAAAGCGTTGTCGTACCCTCACCTGGACCCTAAACCGTCCCCGTCCCCTAACCCTAACCCTAGCCCGAACCCTAACCCTAACCCTTCCCCGAAGCCTGACCCTCACCCGTCCCCTAATCCTAACCCGTACGCTAACACTAACCCGCGCCCTCACACGTACGCTCCCCCTAAAGCGTTGTCGTACCCTCACCTGGACCCTAAACCGTCCCCGTCCCCTAACCCTAACCCTAGCCCGAACCCTAACCCTAACCCTTCCCCGAAGCCTGACCCTCACCCGTCCCCTAATCCTAACCCGTACGCTAACACTAACCCGCGCCCTCACACGTACGCTCCCCCTAAAGCGTTGTCGTACCCTCACCTGGACCCTAAACCGTCCCCGTCCCCTAACCCTAACCCTAGCCCGAACCCTAACCCTAACCCTTCCCCGAAGCCTGACCCTCACCCGTCCCCTAATCCTAACCCGTACGCTAACACTAACCCGCGCCCTCACACGTACGCTCCCCCTAAAGCGTTGTCGTACCCTCACCTGGACCCTAAACCGTCCCCGTCCCCTAACCCTAACCCTAGCCCGAACCCTAACCCTAACCCTTCCCCGAAGCCTGACCCTCACCCGTCCCCTAATCCTAACCCGTACGCTAACACTAACCCGCGCCCTCACACGTACGCTCCCCCTAAAGCGTTGTCGTACCCTCACCTGGACCCTAAACCGTCCCCGTCCCCTAACCCTAACCCTAGCCCGAACCCTAACCCTAACCCTTCCCCGAAGCCTGACCCTCACCCGTCCCCTAATCCTAACCCGTACGCTAACACTAACCCGCGCCCTCACACGTACGCTCCCCCTAAAGCGTTGTCGTACCCTCACCTGGACCCTAAACCGTCCCCGTCCCCTAACCCTAACCCTAGCCCGAACCCTAACCCTAACCCTTCCCCGAAGCCTGACCCTCACCCGTCCCCTAATCCTAACCCGTACGCTAACACTAACCCGCGCCCTCACACGTACGCTCCCCCTAAAGCGTTGTCGTACCCTCACCTGGACCCTAAACCGTCCCCGTCCCCTAACCCTAACCCTAGCCCGAACCCTAACCCTAACCCTTCCCCGAAGCCTGACCCTCACCCGTCCCCTAATCCTAACCCGTACGCTAACACTAACCCGCGCCCTCACACGTACGCTCCCCCTAAAGCGTTGCCGTACCCTCACCTGGACCCTAAACCGTCCCCGTCCCCTAACCCTAACCCTAGCCCGAACCCTAACCCTAACCCTTCCCCGAAGCCTGACCCTCACCCGTCCCCTAATCCTAACCCGTACGCTAACACTAACCCGCGCCCTCACACGTACGCTCCCCCTAAAGCGTTGTCCGTACCCTCACCTGGACCCTAAACCGTCCCCGTCCCCTAACCCTAACCCTAGCCCGAACCCTAACCCTAACCCTTCCCCGAAGCCTGACCCTCACCCGTCCCCTAATCCTAACCCGTACGCTAACACTAACCCGCGCCCTCACACGTACGCTCCCCCTAAAGCGTTGTCGTACCCTCACCTGGACCCTAAACCGTCCCCGTCCCCTAACCCTAACCCTAGCCCGAACCCTAACCCTAACCCTTCCCCGAAGCCTGACCCTCACCCGTCCCCTAATCCTAACCCGTACGCTAACACTAACCCGCGCCCTCACACGCACGCTCCCCCTAAAGCGTTGTCCGTACCCTCACCTGGACCCTAAACCGTCCCCGTCCCCTAACCCTAACCCTAGCCCGAACCCTAACCCTAACCCTTCCCCGAAGCCTGACCCTCACCCGTCCCTAATCCTAACCCGTACGCTAACACTAACCCGCGCCCTCACACGTACGCTCCCCCTAAAGCGTTGCCGTACCCTCACCTGGACCCTAAACCGTCCCCGTCCCCTAACCCTAACCCTAGCCCGAACCCTAACCCTAACCCTTCCCCGAAGCCTGACCCTCACCCGTCCCCTAATCCTAACCCGTACGCTAACACTAACCCGCGCCCTCACACGTACGCTCCCCCTAAAGCGTTGCCGTACCCTCACCTGGACCCTAAACCGTCCCCGTCCCCTAACCCTAACCCTAGCCCGAACCCTAACCCTAACCCTTCCCCGAAGCCTGACCCTCACCCGTCCCCTAATCCTAACCCGTACGCTAACACTAACCCGCGCCCTCACACGCTACGCTCCCCCTAAAGCGTTGCCGTACCCTCACCTGGACCCTAAACCGTCCCCGTCCCCTAACCCTAACCCTAGCCCGAACCCTAACCCTAACCCTTCCCCGAAGCCTGACCCTCACCCGTCCCCTAATCCTAACCCGTACGCTAACACTAACCCGCGCCCTCACACGTACGCTCCCCCTAAAGCGTTGCCGTACCCTCACCTGGACCCTAAACCGTCCCCGTCCCCTAACCCTAACCCTAGCCCGAACCCTAACCCTAACCCTTCCCCGAAGCCTGACCCTCACCCGTCCCCTAATCCTAACCCGTACGCTAACACTAACCCGCGCCCTCACACGTACGCTCCCCCTAAAGCGTTGCCGTACCCTCACCTGGACCCTAAACCGTCCCCGTCCCCTAACCCTAACCCTAGCCCGAACCCTAACCCTAACCCTTCCCCGAAGCCTGACCCTCACCCGTCCCCTAATCCTAACCCGTACGCTAACACTAACCCGCGCCCTCACACGTACGCTCCCCCTAAAGCGTTGCCGTACCCTCACCTGGACCCTAAACCGTCCCCGTCCCCTAACCCTAACCCTAGCCCGAACCCTAACCCTAACCCTTCCCCGAAGCCTGACCCTCACCCGTCCCCTAATCCTAACCCGTACGCTAACACTAACCCGCGCCCTCACACGTACGCTCCCCCTAAAGCGTTGCCGTACCCTCACCTGGACCCTAAACCGTCCCCGTCCCCTAACCCTAACCCTAGCCCGAACCCTAACCCTAACCCTTCCCCGAAGCCTGACCCTCACCCGTCCCCTAATCCTAACCCGTACGCTAACACTAACCCGCGCCCTCACACGCTACGCTCCCCCTAAAGCGTTGTCGTACCCTCACCTGGACCCTAAACCGTCCCCGTCCCCTAACCCTAACCCTAGCCCGAACCCTAACCCTAACCCTTCCCCGAAGCCTGACCCTCACCCGTCCCCTAATCCTAACCCGTACGCTAACACTAACCCGCGCCCTCACACGTACGCTCCCCCTAAAGCGTTGTCATAACCTCACCTGGACCCTAAACCGTCCCGGCCCCTAACGCTAACCCTAGCCCGAACCCTAACCCTAACCCTTCCCCGAAGCTGACCCTCACCCGTCCCCTAATCCTAACCCGTACGCTAACACTAACCCGCGCCCTCACACGTACGCTCCCCCTAAAGCGTTGTCGTACCCTCACCTGGACCCTAAACCGTCCCCGTCCCCTAACCCTAACCCTAGCCCGAACCCTAACCCTAACCCTTCCCCGAAGCCTGACCCTCACCCGTCCCCTAATCCTAACCCGTACGCTAACACTAACCCGCGCCCTTCCCCTCACCTGGACCCTAAACCGTCCCCGTCCCCTAACCCTAACCCTAGCCCGAACCCTAACCCTAACCCTTCCCCGAAGCCTGACCCTCACCCGTCCCTAATCCTAACCCGTACGCTAACACTAACCCGCGCCCTCACACGTACGCTCCCCCTAAAGCGTTGTCGTACCCTCACCTGGACCCTAAACCGTCCCCGTCCCCTAACCCTAACCCTAGCCCGAACCCTAACCCTAACCCTTCCCCGAAGCCTGACCCTCACCCGTCCCCTAATCCTAACCCGTACGCTAACACTAACCGCGCCCTCACACGTACGCTCCCCCTAAAGCGTTGCCGTACCCTCACCTGGACCCTAAACCGTCCCCGTCCCCTAACCCTAACCCTAGCCCGAACCCTAACCCTAACCCTTCCCCGAAGCCTGACCCTCACCCGTCCCCTAATCCTAACCCGTACGCTAACACTAACCCGCGCCCTCAGAACGGACGCTCCCCCTAAAGCGTTGCCGTACCCTCACCTGGACCCTAAACCGTCCCCGTCCCCTAACCCTAACCCTAGCCCGAACCCTAACCCTAACCCTTCCCCGAAGCCTGACCCTCACCCGTCCCCTAATCCTAACCCGTACGCTAACACTAACCCGCTCCCTCAGACGTACGCTCCCCCTAAAGCGTTGCCGTACCCTCACCTGGACCCTAAACCGTCCCCGTCCCCTAACCCTAACCCTAGCCCGAACCCTAACCCTAACCCTTCCCCGAAGCCTGACCCTCACCCGTCCCCTAATCCTAACCCGTACGCTAACACTAACCCGCGCCCTCACACGTACGCTCCCCCTAAAGCGTTGCCGTACCCTCACCTGGACCCTAAACCGTCCCCGTCCCCTAACCCTAACCCTAGCCCGAACCCTAACCCTAACCCTTCCCCGAAGCCTGACCCTCACCCGTCCCCTAATCCTAACCCGTACGCTAACACTAACCCGCGCCCTCACAAGTACGCTCCCCCTAAAGCGTTGTCGTACCCTCACCTGGACCCTAAACCGTCCCCGTCCCCTAACCCTAACCCTAGCCCGAACCCTAACCCTAACCCTTCCCCGAAGCCTGACCCTCACCCGTACCCTAATCCTAACCCGTACGCTAACACTAACCCGCGCCCTCACACGTACGCTCCCCTAAAGCGTTGCCGTACCCTCACCTGGACCCTAAACCGTCCCCGTCCCCTAACCCTAACCCTAGCCCGAACCCTAACCCTAACCCTTCCCCGAAGCCTGACACTCACCCGTCCCCTAATCCTAACCCGTACGCTAACACTAACCCGCAGCCCTCACACGTACGCTCCCCCTAAAGCGTTGTCGTACCCTCACCTGGACCCTAAACCGTCCCCGTCCCCTAACCCTAACCCTAGCCCGAACCCTAACCTAACCCTTCCCCGAAGCCTGACCCTCACCCGTCCCCTAATCCTAACCAGTACGCTAACACTAACCTGCGCCCTCACACGTATGCTCCCCCTAAAGCGTTGTCGTACCCTCACCAGGACCCTAAACCGTCCCCGTCCCCTAACCCTAACCCTAGCCCGAACCCTAACCCTAACACTTCCCCGAAGCCTGACCCTCACCCGTCACCTAATCCTACCCCGTAGGCTAACACTAACCCGCGTCCTCACACGTATGCTCCCCCTAAAGCGTTGTCGTACCCTCACCTGGACGCTAAACCGTCCCCGTCCCTTAACCCTAAACCTAGCCCGAACCCTAACCCTAACCCTTCCCCGAAGCCTGACCCTCACCCGTCCCCTAATCCTAACCCGTACGCTAACACTAACCCGCGCCCTCACACGCACGCTCCCCCTAAAGCGTTGCCGTACCCTCACCTGGACCCTAAACCGTCCCCGTCCCCTAACCCTAACCCTAGCCCGAACCCTAACCCTAACACTTCCCGAAGCCTGACACTCACCCGTCCCCTAATCCTAACCCGTACGCTAACACTAACCCGCGCCCTCACACGTACGCTCCCCCTAATGCGTTGTCGTACCCTCACCTGGACCCTGAACCGTCCCCGTCCCCTAACCCTAAGCCTAGCCCGAACCCTAACCCTAACCCTTCCCCGAAGCCTGACCCTCACCCGTCCCCTAATCCTAACCCGTACGCTAACACTAACCCGCGCCCTCAGCACGTACGCTCCCCCTAAAGCGTTGCCGTACCCTCACCTGGACCCTGAACCTTCCCCGTCCCC
The DNA here is from genome assembly GCF_011762595.2 of Tursiops truncatus. Classification (NCBI taxonomy): domain Eukaryota; kingdom Metazoa; phylum Chordata; class Mammalia; order Artiodactyla; family Delphinidae; genus Tursiops; species Tursiops truncatus. Next base: position 956,782 of record NW_022983296.1, on the reverse strand, counting down.
TAACCCTAACCCTAGCCCGAACCCTAACACTAACCCTTCCCCGAAGCCTGACCCTCACCCGTCCCCTAATCCTAACCCGTACGCTAACACTAACCCGCGCCCTCACACGTACGCTCCCCCTAAAGCGTTGTCGTAGCCTCACCTGGACCCTAAACCGTCCCCGTCCCCTAACCCTAACCCTAGCCCGAAACCCTAACCCTAACCCTTCCCCGATCCTGACCCTCACCCGTCCCCTAATCTTAACCCGTACGCTAACACTAACCCGCGCCCTTGCACACGTACGCTCCCCCTAAAGCGTTGTCGTACCCTCACCTGGACCCTAAACCGTCCCCGTCCCCTAACCCTAACCCTAGACCGAACCCTAACCCTAACCCTTCCCGAAGCCTGACCCTCACCCGTCCCCTAATCCTAACCCGTACGCTAACACTAACCCGCGCCCTCACACGTATCGCTCCCCCTAAAGCGTTGCCGTACCCTCACCTGGACCCTAAACCGTCCCCGTCCCCTAACCCTAACCCTAGCCCGAACCCTAACCCTAACCCTTCCCCGAAGCCTGACCCTCACCCGTCCCCTAATCCTAACCCGTACGCTAACACTAACCAGCGCCCTCACACGTACGCTCCCCCTAAAGCGTTGCCGTACCCTCACCTGGACCCTAAACCGTCCCCGTCCCCTAACCCTAACCCTAGCCCGAACCCTAACCCTAACCCTTCCCCGAAGCCTGACCCTCACCCGTCCCCTAATCCTAACCCGTACGCTAACACTAACCCGCGCCCTCAGCACGTACGCTCCCCCTAAAGCGTTGCCGTACACTCACCTGGACCCTAAACCGTCCCCGTCCCCTAACCCTAACCCTAGCCCGAACCCTAACCCTAACACTTCCCCGAAAGCCTGACCCTCACCCGTCCCCTAATCCTAACCAGTACGCTAACACTAACCCGCGCCCTCACACGTACGCTCCCCCTAAAGCGTTGTCGTACCCTCACCTGGACCCTAAACCGTCCCCGTCCCCTAACCCTAACCCTAGCCCGAACCCTAACCCTAACCCTTCCCCGAGCTTGACCCTCACCCGTCCCCTAATCCTAACCCGTACGCTAACACTAACCCGCGCCCTCAGCACGTACGCTCCCCGTAAAGCGTTGTCGTACCCTCACCTGGACCCTAAACCGTCCCCGTCCCCTAACCCTAACCCTAGCCCGAACCCTAACCCTAACCCTTCCCCGAAGCCTGACCCTCACCCGTCCCCTAATCCTAACCCGTACGCTAACACTAACCCGCGCCCTCACACGTACGCTCCCCCTAAAGCGTTGCCGTACCCTCACCTGGACCCTAAACCGTCCCCGTCCCCTAACCCTAACCCTAGCCCGAACCCTAACCCTAACCCTTCCCCGAAGCCTGACACTCACCCGTCCCCTAATCCTAACCCGTACGCTAACACTAACCCGCGCCCTCACACGTACGCTCCCCCTAAAGCGTTGTCCGTACCCTCACCTGGACCCTAAACCGTCCCCGTCCCCTAACCCTAACCCTAGCCCGAACCCTAACCCTAACCCTTCCCCGAAGCCTGACCCTCACCCGTCCCCTAATCCTAACCCGTACGCTAACACTAACCCGCGCCCTCGCACGTACGCTCCCCCTAAAGCGTTGTCGTACCCTCACCTGGACCCTAAACCGTCCCCATCCCCTAACCCTAACCCTAGCCCGAACCATAACCCTAACCCTTCCCCGAAGCCTGACCCTCACCCGTCCCCTAATCCTAACCCGTACGCTAACACTAACCCGCGCCCTCACACGTACGCTCCCCTAAAGCGTTGCCGTACCCTCACCTGGACCCTAAACCGTCCCCGTCCCCTAACCCTAACCCTAGCCCGAACCCTAACCCTAACCCTTCCCCGAAGCCTGACACTCACCCGTCCCCTAATCCTAACCCGTACGCTAACACTAACCCGCGACCTCACACGCACGCTCCTCCTAAATGCGTTGCCGTACCCTCACCTGGACCCTAAACCGTCCCCGTCCCCTAACCCTAACCCTAGCCCGAACCCTAACCCTAACCCTTCCCCGAAGCCTGACCCTCACCCGTCACCTAATCCTACCCCGTACGCTAACACTAACCCGCGCCCTCGCACGTACGCTCCCCCTAAAGCGTTGTCGTACCCTCACCTGGACCCTAAACCGTCCCCGTCCCCTAACCCTAACCCTAGCCCGAACCGTAACCCTAACCCTTCCCGAAGCCTGACCCTCACCCGTCCCCTAATCCTACCCCGTACGCTAACACTAACCCGCGCCCTCACACGTACGCTCCCCCTAAAGCGTTGCCGTACCCTCACCTGGACCCTAAACCGTCCCCGTCCCCTAACCCTAACCCTTAGCCCGAACCCTAACCCTAACCCTTCCCCGAAGCCTGACCCTCACCCGTCCCCTAATCCTAACCCGTACGCTAACACTAACCCGCGCCCTCACACGTACGCTCCCCCTAAAGCGTTGTCGTACCCTCACCTGGACCCTAAACCGTCCCCGTCCCCTAACCCTAACCCTAGCCCGAACCCTAACCCTAACCCTTCCCCGAAGCCTGACCCTCACCCGTCCCCTAATCCTAACCCGTACGCTAACACTAACCCGCGCCCTCACACGTACGCTCCCCCTAAAGCGTTGTCGTACCCTCACCTGGACCCTAAACCGTCCCCGTCCCCTAAACCCTAACCCTAGCCCGAAACCCTAACCCTAACCCTTCCCCGAATCCTGACCCTCACCCGTCCCCTAATCCTAACCCGTACGCTAACACTAAGCCGCGCCCTCAGACGTACGCTCCCCCTAAAGCGTTGCCGTACCCTCACCTGGACCCTAAACCGTCCCCGTCCCCTAACCCTAACCCTAGCCCGAACCCTAACCCTAACCCTTCCCCGAAGCCTGACCCTCACCCGTCCCCTAATCCTAACCCGTACGCTAACACTAACCCGCGCCCTCAGACGTACGCTCCCCTAAAAGCGTTGTCGTACCCTCACCTGGACCCTAAACCGTCCCGTCCCCTAACCCTAACCCTAGCCCGAACCCTAACCCTAACCCTTCCCCGAAGCCTGACCCTCACCCGTCCCCTAATCCTAACCAGTACGCTAACACTAACCCGCGCCCTCACACGTACGCTCCCCCTAAAGCGTTGTCGTACCCTCACCTGGACCCTAAACCGTCCCCGTCCCCTAACCCTAACCCTAGCCCGAACCCTAACCCTAACCCTTCCCCGAAGCCTGACCCTCACCCGTCCCCTAATCCTTAACCCGTACGCTAACACTAACCCGCGCACTCACACGTACGCTCCCCCTAAAGCATTGTCGTACCCTCACCTGGACCCTAAGCCGTCCCCGTCCCCTAACCCTAACCCTAGCCCGAACCCTAACCCTAACCCTTCCCCGAAGCCTGACCCTCACCCGTCCCCTAATCCTAACCCGTACGCTAACACTAACCCGCTCCCTCAGACGTACGCTCCCCCTAAAGCGTTGTCCGTACCCTCACCTGGACCCTAAACCGTCCCCGTCCCCTAACCCTAACCCTAGCCCGAACCCTAACCCTAACCCTTCCCCGAAGCCTGACCCTCACCCGTCCCCTAATCCTAACCCGTACGCTAACACTAACCCGCGCCCTCGCACGTACGCTCCCCCTAAAGCGTTGTCGTACCCTCACCTGGACCCTAAACCGTCCCCATCCCCTAACCCTAACCCTAGCTCGATCCCTAAAGCTAACCCTTCCCCGAAGGCTGACCCTCACCCGTCCCCTAATCCTCACCCGTACGCTAACACTATCACACGCCCTCACACGTACGCTCCCCCTAAAGCGTTGCTGTACCCTCACCTGGACCCTAAACCGTCCCCTGTCCCCTAACCCTAACCCTAGCCCGAACCCTAACCCTAACCCTTCCCCGAAGCCTGACACTCAACCGTCCCCTAATCCTAACCCGTACACTAACACTAACCCATGCCCTCGCACGTACGCTCCCCCTAAAGCGTTGCCATACCCTCACCTGGACCCTAAACCGTCCCCATCCCCTAACCCTACCCCGAACCCTAACCCTAAATCTTCCCCGAGGCCTGACCCTCACCCGTCCCCTAATCCTAACCCGTACGCTAACACTAACCCGCGCCCTCGCACGTAAGCTCCCCCTAAAGCGTTGTTGTACCCTCACCTGGACCCTAAACCGTCCCCGTCCCCTAACCCTAACCCTAGCCCGAACCCTAACCCTAACCCTTCCCCGAAGCCTGACCCTCACCTGTCCCCTAATCCTAACCCGTACGCTAACACTAACCCGCGCCCTCAGCACGTACGCTCCCCCTAAAGCGTTGTCGTACCCTCAACTGGACCCTAAACCGTCCCCGTCCCCTAAACCTAACCCTAGACCGAACCCTAACCCTAACCCTTCCCCGAAGCCTGACCCTCACCCGTCCCCTAATCCTAACCCGTAGGCTAACACTAACGGGCGCCCTCACACGTACGCTCCCCCTAAAGCGTTGCCGTACCCTCACCTGGACCCTGAACCGTCCCCGTCCCCTAACCCTAAGCCTAGCCCGAACCCTAACCCTAACCCTTCCCCGAAGCCTGACCCTCACCCGTCCCCTAATCCTAACACGTACGCTAACACTAACCCGCTCCCTCAGAAGTACGCTCCCCCTAAAGCGTTGCCGTACCCTCACCTGGACCCTGAACCGTCCCTGTCCGCTAACCCTAACCCTAGCCCGAACCCTAACACTAACCCTTCCCCGAAGCCTGAACCCTCACCCGTCCCCTAATCCTAACCCGTACGCTAACACTAACCCGCGCCCTCACACTTACGCTCCCCCTAAAGCGTTGTCGTACCCTCACCTGGACCCTAAACAATCCAGTCCCCTAACACTAACCCTAGCCCGAACCCTAACCCTAACTCTTCCCCGAAGCCTGACCCTCACCCATCCCCTAATCCTAACCCGTACACTAACACTAACCCGCGCCCTCACACGTACGCTCACACTATACCATTGTCGTACCCTAACCTGTACTCTAAATCGTCCCCTAACCCTAACCCTAACCCTTACCCAAAGCCTTACCCTAACCCCTCTCCTAATCCTAACCCGTACGCTAACACTAACCCATGCCCTACCACGTATGCTCACCCTAAACCGTTGTCGTACCCTAACCTGTACCCTAAACCGTCCCCGTCCCTTAACCCTAACCCTAACCCTTACCCGAAGCCTTACTCTAACCCGTCACCTAATCCTAGCCCATACGCTAACACTAACCCGTACCCTAACACGTACGCTCATCCTAAACCATTGTCGCACCCTAACCTGTACCCTAAACTGTCCCTCTCCCCTAACCCTAACCCTTACCTGAAGCCTTACCCTCACCCGTCCCCTAATCCTAACCCGTACGCTAACACTAAACCTTACTCTTACATGTACGCTATCCCTAAACCGTTGTCGTACCCTAACCTGTACCCTAAACCGTCCCCGTTCCCTAATCGTAACCCTAACCTGAAGCATTACTCTAACACTTACCCTAATCCTAAACGGTACACTAACACTGACCTGTACCCTAACACTTTTGCTCACCCTAAACCATTGTCGCATCCTAAACCATACCCGTTCCCTAACCCTAACCTTAACCCTAACCCTAACCCTAACCCTAAACCCACTTATAGCACTATAGCTCAGGAAAATTAAAATAACAAGAAACAACCACCGCAAAGTTTAGAGCTGCCCTGTTTACAAGAGCCTCGACTACGGTACAAATTAAATATCCTTGAAAGAGAGAAATGGATAAAGAAGTTTTCGTACTTACGTACAATGGAATATCACTCAACAATGAAATCAATGTCGTCAGGCCCGTACAAGCATAATGAATGGATTTAGGTACGATGATTCAAAGGAAATAAGTCACACAGAAAAAGAAACTTATCATAAGATATCACTTATAGAGGGAACGTAAACTTGGCTACACATGAACTGAATTACAAAACAGAACAGAGTCTCACATTTAGAAAACAAACTTATGCTTTCTTAAGGGGAATGGTGAGTTGGGGTGCTGCATAAAACCAGAGATTGAAATTGGCACAGATAGTATTCCATAAGCCAAATATATAATAGACAAGATATACTCCTTGCTCAACGAATTAGACTCAACACCACCTATTCACCGCAGAGGAATATATATGACAATAAGAATATTAAAACATATGTATCTATATGTCTCCGTAAGAGAATCAAGTGTGTGTAGAGCAGTATACACAGCCGTGAAAATCAACTAAACCCCATTATTAAAATAAATTTCAAAAACAAAGACAGTGAAGGAGAGAAAGTTCTTAAATAATTCGTTCAGGGCTTGTGATGAAACTTGGATTTACCACATCTACACCCACAGCTGGGTGAGACATAAGGCAGGACATTTGGGGCTGAGAGGATTGGTGAGGTTCGGTGAGCAAATGCAGACCCTTTGAAGTAACACTGTATGCTACCCATTCCCTGGGTCCCAATTCTCCTGGTTTAAGGGATTCTTCCTACAGCTAAAACATGCATGGGAAACCCAGAGGATTGTACACCATGTGATCGGGCAACTTTTCTAAAACCCATCTCATTTTTTGTCCCCTGGTACACGGGTTCGCCATTCCAGACGCTTTACTAAAAATCTCCCCACGTGGAGAGTCAGTGCCTTAAAACTCCTGTTTGGCACAGTTAGCAAATTCTGCGGAGGTTGAACGGGAATAGGGAGAACCAATGAGAGACTAGCTTAGCTTAGGTGTTTGGACGGTCACATTTCACTCTAATTTCCCACCAGGAAGAGGAATTAACAAAAGGCTCAGCGTGCCGTGATGAAACAAGATTAGGGCCTGAAGCAATCCTGCAGTTCTGCGGCCAGCCCACAAGAAAGCGAGTTGAAGAAAGGACCTCAGGGGCACTGTAATTCATAAACCTGCAGAGTTATAAATGACAGCTATCGTCCAAAAATATATTGAGGTAAGGCTGCGAAGAGGACTTGAAAGCATGGCACAATTGCAGGAAATATATTTCAGGAGGTAGATGGAAACTGCATTTAAAGCATATGAAAAGCGGCAGAACTTTGACAATGATGCACTTGGCCAAAAAGGGCGTATGCGTTTTTTTCCTGAATACATGCAGGAAAAAACGCATACGCTCTTTTTGTCCAAATAAGCAAGCCTGCAACGGAGATCTGCACTACAATGAAGTCTCACTTCCCACCGGTCAAAAGGGCCATCTGAAAAAAGTGTAAAAACCAGAAAGGCAGGACAGGCCATGGAGAACTGGGAGCCTTGTTATGCTGATGGGCGGGATGTAAATGGCCAACAGCCACTCTGGAGAAGTGTATGGTGTTTCCTGAAACATCTAAAAAACAAAGCTACAGAGCCTAGGTTGCTTCCACTTATGGCCCTATAGCTTAGGAAAATTAAAATCAACAAGACACAGCCACCCCAAAGTTTAGGGCTGCTGTGTTTACAAGAACCTCGACTACGGTACAATTTAAATATCCCAGAAAGAGGAAAATGGATAAAGAAGTTGTGGTACTTATGTACAATGGAATATCACTCAGCAATGAAATCAATATCATCAGGCCCGTAGGAGCATAATGAGTAGATTTAGGTACGATGATTCTAAGGAAATAAGTCACACAGATAAAGAAACTTATCATAAGATATCACTTATAGAGGGAATGTAAACTTGGCTACACATGAACTGAATTACAAAACAGAACAGAGTCTCACATTTAGAAAACAAACATGTTTGCTTAAGGGGAAAGGTGAGTTGGGGTGCTGCATAAATCCAGAGATTGAAATTAGCAGAGATACCGTTCCATAAGCCAGTAATAGACAAGATATACTCCTTGCTCAACGAAGTGGACTCAACACCCCCTATTCACCGCAGAGGAATATATCTGACTAGTAAGAATCTTAAAACCTATGTATTTATATGTCTCCGTAAGAGAATCAAGTGTGTGTACAGACGCATAAACACAGCAGTGAAAATTAGCTCAACCCCATTATAAAAATAAACTTCAAAAACAAAACAGAAAGACAGTGAGAGAGAGAAATTCTTAAATAATTTGTTCAGGCTTGTGATGAAACCTGGATTTACCACATCTACACCCACAGCTGGGTGAGACATAAGGCTGGACACTTGGGGCTGAGAGAATTGGTGAGGTTCGGTGAGCAAATGCAGACCCTTTGAAGTAGTACTGCAGTGCTACCCATTCCATGGGTCCCAACCCTCCAGGTTTAAGGGATTCTTCCTACAGCTAAAACATGCGTGGGAAACCCAGAGGATGGTCCACAGTGTGATCGGGCAAGGTTTCTAAAACGCATCTCATTATTCGTCCTCTGGTACTCGGGTTCGCCATTCCAGACGCTTTACTAACAATCTCCCCACTTGGAGAGTCAGTGCTTGTAACCTCCTGTTTGGCACATCGTTTGGCAGCGATGCACTTGGCCAAAAAGGGCGTATGCGTTTTTTCCTGAGTATATTCAGGATAAAATGCATACACACTTTTTGGCCAACCAAGCAAGCGGGAAATTCAAATCTGCACTACAAAGAAGTCTCATCCTAACACGTACCCTAACCCTATCCCGCTACCGTACCCTAACCTGTACCTGAGACCGTACCCGTTCCCTAACCCTAACCCTTACCCTAAGCTGTACACGAACACTAACCCGTACGCTAACATGTACCCTAACAGTAACACATAGCCATACACTAAACTTTATCCTAACCCTACCCCATATCCTAACCCTTTCCCTAAACCGTACCATAACCCGTATCCTAATCCTAACCCATCCCCTAACACTAACCCATAACCTAACCCGTACCCTAATCCTAACCCATACACTAACACATACCCTAACCCTAACCCGTTGTCATACCCTAATCTGCAACCTAATCCGTACCCATTCCCTAACCCTAACCCATACACTAACACATACCCTAACCCTAACCCGTTGTCATACCCTAACCTGCAACCTAATCCGTACCCATTCCCTAACCCTAACCCTTACACTATCCCGTACCATAATCCTAACCTGTATACTAACACTAAACCGTACCCTAACACTTACCCTACTCCTAACCCGTGGTCATACCCTAAACTGTACCCCAAACCATACCCGTCCCCTAACCCTAACCCTAAACCTTACCCTAAACCGTACCCTAATCCTAACCCGTACACTAACACTAAACTGTACCCTAACACGTACCCTAACCCTAACCCTTTGTTGTTCCCTATCCTGTACCCTAAACTGTACCCCTTCCTTAACACTAAACCTAACCCTAACCCGTACCTAACACTAACCCATACACTAAACCTAACCATAACCCTGAACGTAAACCGTACCTGAATCCTAACCCATACCCTAACACTAACCCATACCTTAACCCGTACCCTAACACTAAACCATAGCCATACCCTAAACTGTACCCTAACACTAACCCGTACCATAACCATAACCCTAAACCATACTCTAAGCCGTACAATAATCCTAACCCGTACCCTAACCCTAAACCTTACCCTAAACCCTAATCCTTACCCTTAGCTTAATTTTGTTTTTTTGTATTTAAAAAAATATGTTCTTGGGTTAAAACAAACTAGCAGAACAACAAAATAGAGGGCTTCGCTGGTGGTGCGGTGGTTAGAATCTGCCTGCTAATGCAGGGGACACAGGTTCGAGCCCTGGTCTGGGAGGATCCCACATGCCATGGAGCAACTAGGCCCATAAGCCACAACCAGTGAGCCCTCGCATCTGGAGCCTGTGCTCTGCAACAAGAGAGGCCGCAATAGTGAGAGGCCCGCGCACCGAGATCAAGAGTGGCCCCCCACTTGCCACAACTAGAGAAAGCCCTCACACGGAAACTCAGACCCAACACAACAAAAATAAATAAATAAATAATAAACTCCTACCCCCCCCCAAAAAAAAAGAACAACAAAATAAAACAGAAAGTAACCTGAGTGTCCCTCAAAAAGCTAAGTCTGAAATAGTTGGTACTTCTGTTCTATGGACTGTTACGTAGCCTATAAAAAGTGTGAGAGCTAAATCTGTTTTTCTACAGTGAGAAGCATGATATTCCAGATGTATAGAACACCTGGATAAAATGAGAAATCTACACATTATGCTGGTCGGTTCAGTAAATGGGAAAGGATGGCAAGTGGTAAAATATTATCTTTTCCTTTAATTTTTTAAATTTCACTTGTTACAAAGAACTTCAATTATAATTGTACTTTAAAAAAGTAACAATGGAAATTTAAAAGAAAAAATATATATTGTGTGTTCAGTTACGTTTCATAGAATTATGAAATGCTCCACCCTCTGGCCATTACCTGAAAAAGCAGCTTTAAAACCTATGCTAATTGTCACTTCATATGAACAAGTCCTGCAGGGCTGTAAAGGAAACCTGCCTTCATCATGTCTTGCGGGAGGTAAAGGCCAAAGTATTTCAAAATGTGGCACATATCTCAAGAAAACCATTTGAAGAACTAAGCTGTAATAACCGTTTGAAAAATAAAAGGACATGCCTGAAAGCTCAATTTCAAAGGATTATGAGACACATGCAAATCCAACCACACAGAGGTATCAGCTCATACCATTCAGAATAACCATCAGGAAAGAAACTACAAATGATCAATGCTGAAGAGGTTGTGGAGAAATGCATACCCTTAATTTGAAGTGGGACGTAACCTGGTAAGAGTCACTAATGGGAACAGGGTGGAGGTGCCTTTAAAAGGTAAACATTGAGCTACTATATGATCCAGCAGGCCCACTCCTGGGCCTATAACATAAGAAGACAGAATTGGAAAGACACAGGCAGGCAAATCTGCACTGCAGCAGTATTACAATAGCCAAGACATGGAAGCAACCAAAAGTCCATCAACAGATGAGTGGACAAAGAGGAACTGTTACATGTAGAGATGGAATATTAGCTCGGGAAAAAAATGAAACAATGCCATTGGCAGCACCATAGATGAGTCTAGAGGTAACCATGCAACTTGTAGTAAGTGAGAAAGCGAAAGACACCTAACGTATATCACTTATAGGTGTTACCTAAAAATTGATACCAATGAAGATATTTCCACAGAGAAAATCAATCACAGATTCATTAAACAAACTTATGGTTCCCCAAATCGAAAGGTGTGAGGATTGGATACATTACGATATTAGGGTTAACAGAGATATACAAACACATGTGAAATATATAATCACCAAAGACCTACGGAATACCAAGAGAAGACTACTCAACATTGTGTCACAACCTACCTGGGAAAAGGTTCCGAAGAAGAATAGATATATGTATGTGTGTGAAAGAACCACATCTTGCACACCTAGAACAAAAAAAAAAAACATTGTAATCAAATTTGCTGCGATAAAAAATAAAAATTAAATTAAAAATATGAACAAGAAATAATGAGACATAAACTGAAAGGAATTTTTCCTGGCACATCCCATTCTAATTTTCAACCTAGAACAGGACTTCCATTAAGGCTCTGTTGCCCTGGTAACCAGATTTGGTAAAGGAGAAATGCTGCCGCCTTGTGACTGTTTCACACAACAGCAGCTTTAAACCAAGAGGTAATGGTCACTTAATATTCGAAATATGTGCAGCACTGTAAAGGACACCGGGCCTCAAAAATGTCCTGGGGTCGTAATCGACCAGAAAATTCAAAAGACGTCAACATTTCAAGAAGACAATGTCAAGAGGCATATTTTACGCACATTTTGTCTTTTCTTTTTTTTCTCTTTAAAATAAAAGGGAATTGAAAAATGCGCAACATCAGCAATGAATAAAGCCATGCAAATCCAATTACAGAAATGTTCACCTCACAGCCGTCAGAATGTTCTTCAGCAAAAAATCTACAAAGAATAAATGCTGAAGGGGTTTCAGAGAACTGTGTGCCCTCCAGCTGCTGGGGGGGATGTAAACTGGTAACAGCCAGTAGTGAGAACATAATGGAGGTGCGTTTAAGGGAAAAAATTGAGCTACCATGTGATCTGGTAGGTCCTTTGATGCGCCTATCACCTGAGCAGAGCAGAATGGAAAAGACACAGGCTGGCAATCCTGCACTGCAGGAATATTTAACATAGCCAAGACTTGGAAGAAACCAAAATGTCCATCAACAGAAAAATGCACAAAGAGGAAGTGGTCCATGTAAACAATGGAATATAAGCCATGGAAAACAATGAAACAGTGCCGTTTGCACCACCATATAAGGACCTAGAGACAATCACTCAAATTAAAGAAAGAAAGTGAAAGACAGATATCCTATGACATCACTTCTAGGTGTTACCTAAAAGTTGATACTCATGAACTTATTTCCAAGAGAAGGAAAAGCATGGATTAAGAAAAAAAATTATGTTTAACCAATGGAAAAGTGTAAGGAATGTGTGAATTAGGATATGAGGGTTAACAGACATGTACTAATACATATGAAATATATAATCACAAAATACCTATGGAATACCAAGAGAGGTCTAGGCAACACTCTGTAATAACCTACACGGTAAAGAATGCAAAGATAAATGACAGATACATTGATATAATGAACCAGATTCTGTACACCTAGGAGAAACAAAATATTTTTATCAAGTTTGCTCTGATAATAAAAATTAAATTTATAAAACAAACAAGAAGTAAGGAGATATAAGCTCTTGGGGATGTGCTCTGGCACATTCCACTCTAATTTGCAGCCTACTAACACGATTTCCAGGAAGGCTCTGCTGCCCAAAAACCCAGAGTTGGAAATGTAGAAATTCTGCTGCCTTGTGGCCGTTTTCCGCAAGAGCGGCGTTAAGCCCACAGCTAATGTTCTCTTAACATTCACAAGGACTCAGGGCTGCAAAGGACACCTGCCCTAAACAACTGTGCTGAGGTAGGGAATGGACAATAAAATTCAAAACGGGCAAATTTTTCAAGACGATAGTATGAAGAGGTAAGTTTGACTCACTCTCTTGTTTAAAAAAAGGAAAATGGGTGAAAGTTCAACCTCAGGAATTATTAGACTCATGCAAATCTAATGTACAAAAAGGTTTCAACTCACACCAGTCGACTGACCATCAGCAAAAGGTCTACAAACAATAAATTCTGAAGGGGTTTTAGAGAACTGTGTACCCTCTAGCTGCTGGTGAGATGTAACGTGGTAAGAGCCAATAATGAGAACAGAAAGGAGCTACGATTAAAAGTAAAAGTTGAGGTACCATTCGATGCAGCAGTCACACCACTGGGCCTCTCACCTGAGAAGACCAGAATCGAGAAGACGCGGGCTGCAAAAGCTGCACTGCAGCCTTATTCACAACAGCCAAGACAGTGAGGCCACCAAAATGTCCATCAACAGATGTATGGATGAAGAAGAAGTGGTCCACGCTCACAATAGAATATTAGCCATGGAAAACAATGAAACACTGCTATTTGAGGTGCCATAGATGAGCTTGGAGATAATCACAGAATATGAGGTAAGTCAGAAAGCAAAAGACCTATATCCTATGATATCACTTATAGGCGTTATCTAATAACTAACACAAATGAACATGTTTCCACAGAGAAAGACACTCACAGACTTAGAAATTAAGTATGCTTATCTAAAAGGAAAGGTGGGCAGAATGGATAAATTAAGATTAACCTTACCATACGTATACAAATACATATAATAAACATATATCAAAAAGACGGACCATATAGCAAGGGAGGTCTACGGAACACTGTAATATTTTACATGGGAAGAGGATCTGAACATGAATAGACATATATATTGTACAAATGAACCAGATTGTGTACATCTGGACAAACAATATCTAATCATTACCCCGATTAAATAAATTTTAAAAACCATGATGTAATGAGACATAAACTTATGGGCGTTCCTCCTGGCACATTCCATTCTAACTTAAAACCTAGGACCACGACTTCCAGAAAGGCTCTGCTGCCCTAGTACCCAGATTTGGGAAAGGACAAATGCTGCCTCCTTGTGGCCGTTTCCCACAACAGCAGCTTTAAACCCAGTGCTAATGGTCACTAAATATTCACCAAACTTGCAGTTCTGTAATAACATCTGCCCTCCAAAAAAATCCTGGGGTCGAATATCAACCAAAAATTCAAAAGAGGGCAACCTTCCAAGAAGACAGCTTCAAGAGATATATTGTACTCACACTTGATTTTTAACAGAAAGGAAAAAGGCGTGGAAAATGATGAATTTTAGGAATTTTTAAAGTCATGCAAACCCAAATTACAAAAACCTATCAGGTCACAGCAGTCAGATTGGCCATTAGCAAAAATGCTGCAAACTATAAATGCTGAAGGGATTGTGGAGAAGTTCGTACCCTCGGTTCTAAGGGAGACATGGTAAGAGCCACTAATGAAAACACAATGGAGGTGCTTTGAAAAGGTAAACATTGAGCTACTAGTCAATCAGTCACACCCACTGCTGGGCCTATCACCTGAGAAAATGAGAATCAAAAAGTCACAGGCTGGCAATCTTGCACTCCAGCAATATTTAATATAGCCAACACTTGGAAGCAACGAAAATGTCCCTCAACAGAGCAATGCACCAAGAAGTGGTCCATATACACAATGGAATATTACTCCGATAAAAATATAAATTAAATTAAAAAAACAAACAAAAGTAAGGAGACATCAGCCTTTGGGGGTTTATCTGGGCACATTCCACTCTAATTTATAACCGAGGAAGACCACTGGCCGGAAGCTCTGTTTCCCTAGTACCAGCATGGGGAACAAAGAAAGGCTGCCGCAATCTGACCGTTACCTGCAAAAGCAGCTTTAAAGCCTGTGCTAATGGTCACTTCATGTGAACAAGTACTGCAGGGCTGTAAATGAAACCTGCCCTCAAAATGTTTTGAGGGAGGTAATGGCCAATAAATTTCAAAATGTAACACACACTTTAGAAAACACTTTGAAGAGCTAAGCTGTAATCACAGTTTGAAAAATAAAAAGAACATGCCTTAAAGCTCAATTTCAAAGGATTATGAGTCATATGCAAATTCAACCACAAAGAGGTATCAGCTCACACCAGTCAGAATATCCATCAGCAAGAAAACTACAAACAATAAATGCTGAAGCCATAAAAAGGAACGAAATTGAGCTATTTGTAATGAGGTGGATAGAACTAGAGTCTGTCATACACAGTGAAGTAAGTCAGAAAGAGAGAGACAAATACCGTATGCTAACACATATACCTGGAATTTAAGAAAAAAAAATGTCATGAAGAACCTAGGGGTAAAACAGGAATAAAGACAGAGACCTACTAGAGAATAGACTTGAGGATATGGGGAGGGGGAAGGGTAAGCTGTGACAAAGGGAGAGAGAGGCATGGACATATATACACTACCAAACGTAAGGTAGATAGCTAGTGGGAAGCAGCAGCATGGCACAGGGAGATCAGCTCGGTGCTTTGTGACCGCCTGGAGGGGAGGGAGGGTGGGAGGGAGGGAGACGCAAGAGGGAAGTGATATGGGAACATACATATATGTATAACTGATTCATTTTGTTGTAAAGCACAAGCTAGCACACCATTGTAAAGCAATTATACTTCAATAAAGATGTTAAAAATAAATAAATAAATAAATGCTGAAGGTGTTGTGGAGAAATGCATACCCTCAACTTTAAGTGGGATGTAACCTGGAAAGAGCCACTAATGAGCACAGAATCGTGGTGCATTTAACCGGTAAACCCTGAGATACCATATGATACAGGATGCCCACTCCTGGGCCTATAACATAAGAAAACAGAATTGGAAAGACACAGGCAGGCAAATGTGCAGTGCAGCAGTATTACAATAGCCAAGACATGGAGGCAACCAAAAAGTCCATCAAGAGGTGAGTGGACAAAGAAGAACTGGTACATGCACAGATGGAATATTATCTAGGGAAAAAAATGAAACAATGCCATTTGCAGCACGGTAGATGATTCTAGAGGTAATCAGGCAAATTGTACTAAGTCAGACAGCAAAAGACACATATCCTATAATATCACTTATAGGTGTTAGCTAAAAATTGATACCAATGAAGATATTTCCACAGAGAAAGGCAATCACAGATTCATTAAACAAAGTTATGGTTCACCAAATGGAAAGGTGTGAGGACTGGATACATTAGGATATTGGGGTTAACATAGATATAGAAACACATGT
This sequence comes from Tursiops truncatus, assembly GCF_011762595.2. NCBI lineage: Eukaryota > Metazoa > Chordata > Mammalia > Artiodactyla > Delphinidae > Tursiops > Tursiops truncatus. Next base: position 940,627 of record NW_022983296.1, on the reverse strand, counting down.
GAAATATATAATCACCAAAGACCTACGGAATACCAAGAGAAGACTACTCAACATTGTGTCATAACCTACATGAGAAAACGATCTGAAGAAGTATAGATACATGTATATGTGTAAAAGAACCACATCTTACACACCTAGAACAAACAAAACATTTTAATCAAATTTGCTCTGATAAAAAATAAAAATTAAAAAAAGAACAAGAAAAAAAAGAGAGAAAAAAGGAAAAAAAAGAACAAGAAGTAATGAGACATACACTTAAGGGGCTTTTTGCTGGCACATTGCATTCTAGTTTACAACCAGAAAACGACTTCCCTTAAAGCTCTGTCATCACTAATAAAGCAGCTTTATAAGCAATGTTGAAGGTAGCTTAAAAGAATTCTCACTAATTATTGACGGTAAAAAGAAAACAAACAAAAGTAAAAATCTCACGGCAAAAAGTATACATAGAGTAAGGGTAGTAGATCAAACACTTATTAAACTTCTGTAAAGAATAAAAGACAACAGTAGTATTTTTTTTTAAAGAGAGGGCCCAAATAAATCAGAACTGAAAGAGATGATGTTACAAGAGCCACCACAGAAATACAAAGTATCCTAAGATACACACAGGGTAACTCAGGGCTCAGACTGGACAGAGCCCACTCTCCATTCCCCTGTACATGACTTACAGGAGCCTCAGGAACTGAGGAGGGGGTCCTTGAGGAGAGTCACAAGATAGAAGACGTTAGGCATTAACATGACTGCATTCATTTTAAACGTGCCTGAACTACATTCACATGAGATGATTTTGTCCTGTTTGTACATCAGCACCTCTAGTCGGAACTGCAGATCTTTGGTTTCACCACCTCTATGACAGCATTAGCTTCACCTGCTGTGGACCGTCTCCTATAGGATTTCTAGAACCACAAAACATCGAAGCTTCACAGGACCCAGAGTCTGTGCGACTCCACTCAGAGTCTCAACTGCACTCAGAGACTCAGAGTCTCAACAGAGACTCCACTCTTGGAGGACACACACAAAGTAGTGTGCACATCAGGACCCAGGGGAAGGAGCAGTCACCCCGTAGGTGAATGATCATACCTAGCTGCTAGTTTTAGAGGGTCTCCTGCAGAGGTGGGGTGTGGCTGCGGCTCACCATGGGGACAACGACACTGACAGCAGAAGTTCTGGGAAATACTCCTTGGCGTGAACTCTCCCAGAGTCCACCATTAGCCCCACCAAGAGCAAGGTAGGCTCCAGTGCTGGGTCGCCTCAGTCCAAACAACCAACAGGGAGGGAACCCAGCCCCATGCATCAGCAGACAAGCGGATTAAACTTTTTATTAAACTTTTATTTAATCCACAGACAAGCAGATTAAAGCTCTGCCCACCAGAGCAACACTCAGCTCTACCCACCACCAGTCCCTCGCATAAGGAAGCTTGCACAAGCCTCTCAGATAGACTCAATCACTGGAGAGCAGACAGCAGAAGCAAGAAGAACTACAATTCTGCAGCCTGTGGAAGGAAAACCACATTCACAGAAAGATAGAGAAAATGAAAAGGCAGAGGACTTTATACCAGATCAAGGAACAAGATAAATCCTCAGAAAAACAACGAAATGAAGTGGGGATAGGTAACCTTCCAGTAAAAGAATTCAGAATAATGATAGTGAAGATGATCCAAGACCTTAGAAAAATAATGGAGGCAAAGATCGAGAAGATGCAAGAAATGCTTACCAAAGACCTAGAAGAATTAAGGAACAAACACCTAGAAGAATTAAAGAACAAACAAACAGAGATGAACAATACAATAACTGAAATGAAAAATACACTAGAAGGAATCAGTAGCAGAATAACTGTGACAGAAGAACGGATAAGTGACCTGGAAGACAGAAAGGTGGAAATCACTGCCATGGAACAGAATAAAGAAAAAGAATGAAAATAAATGAAGACAACCTAAGAGACTTCTGGGACAACATTAAATGCGACAACATTCGCATTATAGGGGTCCCAGATGGAGAACAGAGAGAGAAAGGACTCGAGAAAATATCTGAAGAGATTATAGTTGAAAACTTCCCTAGCATGGGAAAAGAAATAGCCACCGAAGTCCACGAAGCGCAGAGAGTCCCAGGCAGGATAAACCAAAGGAGAAAAATGCCGAGACACACAATAATCAAATTGAAAAAATTAAAGACAAAGAAAAATTATTGAAAGCAACAAGGGAAAAATGACAACATACAACGGAACTCCCATAAGGTTAACAGCTGATTTCTCAGCAGAAAATCTACAAGCCAGAAGGGAGTGGCATGATAAATTTAACGTGATGAAAGGGAAGAACCTACCACAAAGAGTACTCCACCCAGCAAGTATCTCATTCAGATTTGATGGAGAAATCAAAAGCTTTACAGACAAGCAAAAGCTAAGAGAATTCAGCACCATGAAACCAGCTCTACAACAAATGCTAAAGGAACTTCTCTAAGTGGGAAACACAAGAGAAGAAAAGGACCCACTAAGACAAACCCATAACAATTAAGAAAATAATAATAGGAACATACATATTGATAATTACCTTAAACGTGAATGGATTAAATGCTCCAACCAAATGACACAGGCTCACTGAATGGATACAAAAACAAGATCCATATATATGCTGTCTACAAGAGACCCATTTCAGACCTAGGGACACATACAGACTGAAAGTGAGGGGATGGAAAAATATATTCCATGCAAATGAAAATCAAAAGAAAGCTGGAGTAGCAATACTCATATCAGATAAAATAGATTTTAAAATAAAGAATGTTACAAGAGACAAGGAAGGACACTACATAATGATCAAGGGATCAATCCAAGATATAACAATTATAAATATATATGTACCCAACACAGGAACACCTCAATATATAAGGCAACTGCTAACAGCTATAAAAGAAGAAATCAACAGTAACACAATAATAGCAAGGGACTTTAACACCTCACTTACACCAATGGAGATCATCCAGACAGAAAATTAATAAGGAAACACAAGCTTTAAATGACACAATAGACCAGATAGATTTAATGGATATTTATAGGACATTCCATCCAAAAACAGCAGACTACAAGTTCTTCTCAATGGCACACAGAACATTCTCCGGGATAGATCACATCTTGGGTCACAAATAAAGCCTCAGTAAATTTAAGAAAACTGAAATCATATCAAGCAGCTGTTCCGACCACAATGCTATGAGATTAGAAATCAATTACAGGGAAAATAACGTAAAAAACAAACACATGGAGGCTAAACAATACGTTTCTAAATAACCAAGAGATCACTGAAGAAATAAAAGAGGAAATCAAAAACTACCTAGAGACAAATGACAACAAAAACACGATGATCCAAAACCTATGGGATGCGCAAAAACAGTTCTAAGAGGGAAGTTTATAGCAATAAAAGCCTACCTCAAGAAACCAGAAAAATCTCAAATAAACAATCTAACCCTACACCTAAAGGAACTAGAGAACGAAGAACAAAACCCAAAGTTAATAGAAGGAAAGAAATCATAAAGATCAGAGCAGAAATAAATGAAATAAAAACAATAGCAAAGATCAATAAAACTAAAAGCTTGTTCTTTGAGAAGATAAACAAAAATGATAAACCTTTAGCCAGACTCAAGTAAAAGAGGGAGAGGACTCAAATCAATAAAATTAGAAATGAAAAAGGAGAAGTTGTAACAGACACCACAGAAATACAAAGCATCCTAAGAGACCTCTACAAGCAACTCTATGCCAATAAAATGGACAACCTGGAAGAAATGGACAAATTCTTAGAAAGGTATAACCTTCCAAGACTGAACCGGGAAGAAATAGAAAATATGAACAGACAAATCACAAGTAATGAAATTGAAAGTGTGATTAAAAATCTTCCAACAAACGAAAGTCCAGAACTAGATGGCATCAGAGGTGAATTCTATCAAACATTTAGACAAGAGCTAACACCCAATCTTCTCAAACTCTTCAGAACTTTTCAGGGGAAGGAACACTCCCAAACTCATTATATGAGGCCACCATCACCCTGATACCAAAACCAGACAAAGATACTACAGAAAAAGAAAATTAGAGACCAATATCACTGATTAATATAGATGTAAAAATCCTCAACAAAATACTAGGAAACAGAATTGAACAACACATTAAAAGGATCATGCACCATGATCAGGTGGGGTTTATCCCAGGGATGCAAGAATTCTTCAATATACACAAATCAATCAATGTGATACACCATATTAACAAATTGTAGAATAAAAATATGATCATCCCAATAGATGCAGGAAAAGCTTTCGACAAAATTCAACACCAATTTATGATTAAAAGTCTCCAAAAAGTGGGCATAGAGGGAATCTACCTCAACATAATAAAAGCAGTATATGACAAACCCACAGCAAACATCATTCTCAATAGTGAAAAACTAAAAGCATTTCCTCTAAGATCAGGAACAAGACAAGGATGTCCACTCTCACCACTATTACTCAACATAGTTTTGGAAGTCTTAGACACAGTAATCAGAGAAGAAAAAGAAATAAAAGGAATACAAATTGGAAAAGAAGAAGTAAAATTGTCACTGTTTGCAAATGACATGATACTACACATAGTGAATCCTAAAGATGCCACCAGAAAACTACTAGAGCTAATCAATGAATTTGGTAAAGTTGCAGGATACAAAATTAATGCACAGAAATCTCTTGCATTCCTATACACTAACAATGAAAGATCAGAAAAAGAAATTAAGGAAACAATCTCATTCACCATTGCAACAAAAAGAATAAAATATGGAGGAATGAACCTACATAAGGAGGTAAAAGACCTGTACTCAGAAAACTATAAGACACTGCTGAAAGAAATCAAAGATGATATAAACATATGGAGGTATAAACCATGTTCTTGGATTAGAAGAATCAATATTGTGAAAATGACTATAGTACCCAAAGCAAGCTACAGATTCAATGCAATCCCTATCAAATACCACTGGCATTTTCTACAGAACTAGAACAAAAAAATCTTAAAATTTGTATGGAGACACAAAAGACCCCGAATAGCCAAAGCAGTCTTGAGGGAAATTAAAAGAGCTGGAAGAATCAGACTTCCTGACTTCAGACTATACTACAAAGCTACATTAATCAAGACTATATGGTACTGGCACAAAAACAGAAATATAGATCAATTGAACAAGATAGAAAGCCCAGAGATAAACCTACGTACCTATGGCTAACTCATCTATGACAAAGGAGACAAAGATATACAATGAAGAAAAGACAGTCTCTTCAGTAAGTGGTGCTGGGAAAACTGGACAACTACACGTAAAAGAATGAAATTAGAACACTCCATAACACCATACACAAAAATAAACTCAAAATGGATTAGAGATCTAAATGTTAGACCAGACACTATAAAATTATTAGAGGAAAACATAGGCAGAACACTCTATGACATAAATCACAGCAAGATCCTTTTTGACCTACCTCCTAGAGAAGTGGAAATAAAAACAAAAATAAACAAATGGGACCTAATGAAACTTCAAAGCTTTTGCACAGCAAAGGAAAACATAAACAAGACGAAAAGACAACCCTCAGAATGGGAGAAAATGTTTTCAAATGAAGCAAATGACAAAAGATTAATCTCCAAAATTTACAAGCAGCTCGTGTAGCTCAATATCACAAAAACAAACAATACAATCCAAAAATGGGCAGAAGACCTAAATAGACATTTCTCCAAAGAAGATATACAGCTTGCCAACAAACACATGAAAGGATGCTGAATATCACTAATCATTAGAGAAATGCAAATCAAAACTACAGTGAGGTATCACCTCCCAGCAGTCAGAATGGCAATCATCAAAAAATCTACAAACAATAAATGCTGGAGAGGCATTTACTGGAGAAAAGGGAACGTTCTTGCACTGTTGCTAGGAATGTAAATTGCTATAGCCACTAGGGATAACAGAATAGAGGTTCCTTAAAAAACTAAAAATAGAAGTACCATACGACCCAGCAATCCAACTACTGGGCATTTGCCCTGAGAAAACCATAATTCAAAAAGAGTTATATACAACAATGTTCATTGCAGTTCTACTTACAATAGCCAGGACATGGAAGCAACCTAAGTGTCCATCGACAGATGAATGGATAAAGAATATCTGGCACATATATACAATGGAATATTACTCAGCCATAAAAAGAAACAAAACTGAGTTATTTGTAGTGAGGGGGATGGACTTAGAGTCTGTCCTACACAGTGAAGTAAGTCAGAAAGAGAAAAATAAATACCGTGTGCTAACAGAGATATATGGAATCTAAAGAAAAAAAGTTTATGAAGAACCTAGGGGCAGGACAGGATTAAGGACACAGACGTAGAGAAAGGACTTGAGGACACGGGGAGGGGGAAGGGTAAGCTGGGACGAAGTGAGAGAGTGACATGGACATATATACATTACCAAATGTAACATCGATAGCTACTGGGAAGCAGCCACATAGCACAGGGAGATCAGCTCGGTGCTTTGCGACCACCTAAAGGGGTGGGATATGGAGGGTGGGAGGGAGATGCAAGAGGGAGGGGATATGGTGATATATGCATATGTATAATTGATTCACTTTGTTATACAGCAGAAACTAACACTCCATTGTAAAGCAATTATAGTCCAATAAAGGTGTAAAAGGAAAAAAAAAAGAAAGAAAGAAAGCCCAGAGATAAACCTATACACCTATGGTCAACTAATCTATGACAAAGTAGGCAAGACTATACAATGGAGAAAAGACAGTGTCTTCAATCAGTGGTGCTGGGAAAAATGGACAGCTACATGTAAAAGAATGAAATTAGAACACCCCCTAACACCATACACAAAAATAAATTCAAAATGGATTAGAGACCTTAATGTAAGACCGGACAGTATAAAACTCTTAGAGGAAAACATAGGAAGAATACTCTAACATAAATCACAGCAAGATCTTTTTTGATCCACCTCCTAGAGTAATGCCATAAAAAAGAAAACTAAACAAATGGGACCTAATGAAATGTAAAAGCTTTTGCAAAGCAATGGAAACTACAAACAAGACAAAAAGACAACCCTCAGAATGGGAGAATATATTTGCAAATGAATCAATGGACAAAGGATTAATCTCCAATATATATAAACAGCTCATGCAGCTCAATATTAAAAAAACAAACAACCCAATACAAAAATGGGCAGAAGATCTAAATAGACATTTCTTCCAAGAAGACGTAGAGATGGCCAAGGAGCACATGAAAAGCTGCTCTACATCACTAATTATTAGAGAAATGCAAATCAAAACTACAATGAGGTATCGCCTCACACCTGTTAGAATGGGCATCATCAGAAAGTCTACAAACAACAAATGCTGGAGAGGGTGTGGAGAAAAGGAACCCTCTTCCACGATTGGTGGGAATGTAAATTGATACAGTCACTATGGAGAACAGTATGGAGGTTCCTTAAAAAACTAAAAATAGAATTACCATATGATCCAGCAACCCACTACTGGGCATATACCCAGAGAAAACCATAAATCAAAAAGACACATTCACCACAATGTTCATTGCAGCACTATTTACAATAGCCAGGTAATGGAAGCAACCTAAATGCCCACAGACAGACGAATGGATAAAGATGTGGTACATATATAAAATGGACTATTAGCCATAAAAAGGAATGAAATTGGGTCATTTGTAGAGACGTCGATGGATCTAGAGACTGTCATACAGAGTGAAGTAAGTCAGAAAGAGAAAAACAAATATTGTATATTAACGCATATATGTGGAACCTAGAAAAATGGTACAGATGGACCGGTTTGAAGGGCAGAAATAGAGACACAGATGTAGAGAACAAATGTATGGACACCAAGAGGGGAAAGCTGTGGGGGGGTGGTGGTGGGAGGAGTTGGGAGATTGGGACTGACATGTATACATTTATATGTATAAAATAGATAACCAATAAGAACCTGCTGTATAAAAAATAAATAAAATAAAATTTTTTAAAAAACAGAAAAAAGTTATTCCCTTCACATACATGTATTTATATGAATGAATTATTTCCATGCTTATATCTATAAGTACAAAAAAAGAGGAATAAAACCTACCTTGAACCAAAAAAGAAAAAAAAAACAGAACCCACCAGTTATACAGATGAAAACCCTATCAGGGCACTTGCTCCAGTGGTAGACAATTCTGAAGTTGGTCAGAGGTGGGGAATCGTCTCGCATGCAGCCAGCAGCCCCCCCGCAAGGAGTGTCCTCATTGCAAGCCTGGGGGACGGGGCCGAGGCGTCTGTGAGTAAACGTGAGCTGAGCCCCAGGCCAGCTGCTGCTGAACTGTTCCCACTCTTCCCAGGTAAAACACCTGAATATGTACAAGGACTTGAAAGCCTACAGGAAGGGCCGTGGAGCCACACCAGCGACAGCACGCCGGCCGACTTGGTGCCTGCAGGCCAGCAGGATTGTCCTGGCCCCGGGCGCTCTTCTGGAAGCTTTCCATTTCCCTGCCTGAGATACCCCTCCTGTCCAGGCCCCCACTGCTTTTCTCCTTCCTCACCTCTGCCCAGGGAGAAATTCCAGCGACAGTTACGGGTGACACATCCTCTTCTTTAGCAGGTAGCAGCTTGGCAACTCCTGCAGAAAGTTCAGCAGAGCCCACTCACACCAGGCCACCCACAAAGCCGTGGCCCCTCACTCCCACCCACCAGCCCAGCCCCGACACTGCTGACGGGGCAGAGAATATGGCGTCAGGCACAGCTACAGGGGCTCTTGCTCCCTGGAGCGCTCTTTATATTGACCTCAACCCAGGCACACCTGGGGAGGGCTGGCCGGCACGGTAAGGCTGCCCAGGTCAGCCAATCATCACCCCTCAGGGGCTCACAGTTGCAGAAAATGGACCTTGCTGAACTGGCCAGGTCCAAGGAACAGGTGTGGGCTCCTGAGTCAGGATAGACAAGGGGCTGCAGCTCTGGCTTGTTTTCTAATCATTTTATCTGGCCCGTGAGTGGGAGACAACTTCAAGAAGACCCTCTCCTAATGAGAGGAACCCAGGAGTCAGGGAGAGGAGGGGTGGTGGGTGGAGACAGAGGCCTGGTGCCCCGGGTGCAGTGGAAGCCTCTGGAAGACCAGGCGGAAGGAGACCACACAGAGTGAAGCCCAGGGTCACAGACGTGTCCCGGAGCTGCTGTTTGTTAGTTCAGGTCCTGCTCTGAGGTGCTCTGTGTCAGCTCTGACCGACAGGTGGGCTGGGGGTGCTCTGCAATGAGGGCTATGTGCACGGTTCCTGTGTGTCCAGCCCTGCCAGGGTACCTGCCCAGGGGGCCTCCGTATCCTGGGAGGGGCCTGACCACGAGAGCCCCGTGGGCTGCTGGGTTCCTGCCCAGGTAAGCTCCGTACCCTGCGAGGGGCCTGACCATGAGAGCCCCGTGTTCTGGGAGGGGGAGGTGTGTATGAGCGTCCTCTCTGTACAGCCGGCACAGAGTTGCTTAGCAACTTCCCTGTGGGCAGTGCTGGGATGAAATGAGAACCGGGAGATGCCACGGGCCCCCTGAACCCCTGTCCATCTAGAGTGATGAGGTCAGTAGGCAGGTGCTGGCCACTGTGCTGCATGAGGGAGGCCCCACGGGTACCTCTTGTGTCTTCCACCTGACACCACGGAGGCTTCCCCAGGACAGAGCAGACAGCCTGTCTGGGGCAGGTGGGAGCTCCTGGTGACGCTGCAGGGGACATGAGAGGGACAGACCAGGCAGGAGGGGGTGGGAGCCCAGGCAGAGCCATGGGGCTCGGGGCCGAGGGGGCCTTTCTGGGTCTGAGCTGGGAGTGGACGTGCAGGTGGTGAGTGTGATCCAGGAAAGCTGCCCTGGTGATGTGAGGCTGATCCTGCTTCAGTGACAAGCCTTCCGGGTGATCCCAGAACAGGATAGTGAGACGGATCCTGTTAGAAGAAGGTAAGTGAATCCCCCCAAGAGGAGGCTCTGTGAGCTGGCCCGGGGAGGGGGTGAAGGGAACAGGCGTGGAAGCTGCGAGGAGTGGGCAGTCCCCCTGGGCGGGCGGCGGGTGCAGACCCCACTCCATGGTCCCACAGCTGTGCTTCCGGCTGGATTACTTGGCTTCTCGGAGCCTCAGCTTCCCGGTCTGCTCATGGGGTGATGGTAGCATAGATTGACTAGTGATTTGCTCAGAACAGGGTAGGAAGGGGTCTAGTGGAAATTCCACAGAACACCGTCAGTATGGGAATCGCAGGCCCTGTTTCCCGCAGGTCTGTCTTCAGGATCAGGAGAGCAAATCCAAGCAGACTTGCAGCAGAGCCTGGGGACGGGCTCCGTTTGGTGGGTCCCCCCGTTTCCCGAATCTCGGAAGGAGCACCTCCAGTGGGAAGTGGCAGGTTCATCCCACACCTGGGAGCATCCAGACCTTAAGGCCCAGCAGCCCACGAGCCCTGTGTCTGGGCCCCCTGGAGGCAGGCGGGACAGGCCGGCATCCTCCTCGGCCCTCTTCCTGCCCAGAACATTCGGGGTCCGGGCCATCATTAGGGAGAAGCAGGGATGGGGGTGTCCCATGTGGGAACAGGACATGGAGCGGCTTGTGCACGTAGACGTCCACACCGGGAATGTGGGTCGGTGGGACGCGGGCACCGGGAGGGGCAGGCGGTGGGCCTGAGGAAGCAGGGTGGGACTGGGGGTCCGGGGGGTGGTGCGAGCTTCGCCTGTGCTGGGCCTCAGACTCCACGGGGCTTCCCTCCCCTGTTCACTGGGCAGGAGGGGCCAAGCAGCACTGGTGGAGGGATCCCTCACGTCCCCAGGCCCTGCCAGCATCAGCCCTCCAGACTCTGGGTCGGGGAGCCTGAGGGTCGCAGGTCCAGCTGTGCCCACAGGGAGGCCTGAAGGGGTCGGGCGGGAAGCACGGGTGTGGTCTCGCCTGTGCGGAAGTTCCCGAGCCAGTGTCCAGTGGGAGCCCTCACCGCGCACATGGGTTTCAAGTCCACAGCTCAGATCACCTTCTAGCCATTTGGTCTGTTTTCTAGACACAAAGTCCTAATATCTCCTATGTCCCCTGCCCGTGAAAAGGCACGTCTCACCTGGCACCAGGTGCTGCCTCTGGTCCCTCCTGACTGGAGGCCCAGCAGCCAGTGTCACCACGTCACGACTGTCAGGGGTGTCAGGCGTGGGGGGACGAGAGCACAAGGTCTAGGCCCACGAGGGGCCGTGCCGTCCACGGAGCCGGTGCTGTGGCTGTAGGTGTTCCCTCCCCCACCCTGCAGGCAGAGACCACCGTCCCCTTACAGACTGTTACCAGGTGAAGTCATGTGGACCCTGCTCGGGCCCCAGCCTGCGAGGTGCTCTGCCTCAGTGGGGGAGGTTTCCTTTTCCCACGTGGGTTCAAGTAGGCAAATAACAGAACCAAAGCCAAGACCAACACAGCACAGGCTCCATTCAGTGGCCAAAGAGTGGAGAAGCGGGAACTGAGTTCACAGATCGCCTTCTCGCCCTCCTGGAGAGAGAGGTTTAATTTTAAAGAATAAAGACAAAGAGGGCTTCCCTGGTGGCGCAGTGGTTGAGAGTCCGCCTGCCAATGCAGGGCACATGGATTCGTGCCCCGATCCAGGAAGATCCCACATGCCATGGAGCGGCTGGGCCCGTGATCCATGGCCGCTGAGCCTGCGCGTCTGGAGCCTGTGCTCCGCAACGGAAGAGGCCACAACACTGAGAGGACCGCGTACCGCAAAAAAAAAAAAAAAAAAAAAAAAGAAGAAAGACAAAGGGAGGAGGAGGGAGGCTAGTGATGGGATGAAGAGGCCTTCCGGCGAAGGGGTGGGGCTTCCTCCAAGGGGCTGAGGTACCACCTCCTTTTACCCGTTTCTGGTCCTTCATGTCCAGTCATGGCCGCCGGTGGGTGTGTCACTTAATATGCTGATATAGTAAATTCAACATGTGATGAGACTCGGTTGGGTCACTCGGTTGGGTCGGTTGGAGGTCACACTCATTGCCATCTTGGTCCCAGCTGGTTCCATCTGTTTGTTTGTTTGTAGCATCCTTTCTTATCTCTGGACCCCTTCACTTAAATACTTAGGTGAACTCCTGCTGAAGGTGGGGGTGCAGGACATCCCTGTGAAAGCTGGGTGCACGGGGCTTGAGCAGGGCCTGGAGCAGCTCTGACAACAAGAGGCGGAGGCTGAGACGGGGGGGGCAGTCTGACGCCCGCACTGGGGCCTGTGGTCGGCATGCTGAGGTCGTCAGCCGGGGGCATATGTCAGGGAAGGCTCTCGGTGTTTACACAGAAGATGTGAACGTGGGCCCAGATGCAGAGCTGCCTGCAGACGCTGCTACAAAAACCCCTGATTCTTTCCTGAGAAAATTTCTGGGCAGTCATTCAGGCAACAGGGCAAACTGCTTGCTCTGGAGGCTCTTGTGGGGAAGTGGGTAGATAGCAACAGGGGCTCAGCCTGCATAACCCCAGAAGCCCTCCCAGGACAGCCCCAGAACTGCTTCTGGAATGGCAAGGAGAAGTGGGTCTTCCACCTACAAGACATGGAGGAGAGGGCTGGGGTCTGCAGGGCCACCCTCACCTTCAGGGACTGGCTGGGAGGCTAACAGGCCCAACATATGCTTGTGGCTTGTGTCCTCACAGGTGATATGGGTCACAACACGCAGTAGGCCTTACCTCGAGGCAAGTGCTCACACTGAGTGTCCCACTAGCAACACAGCATGGTAGGATGCTGACTTTCTCCTCGAGGAGGTTGACTTCAGGTACGAGGTCTTCATGGAATTCTAAGCAGAGGGTTTTCAATGAGTCAGATTTCCCCGGCATGTTGGACGTTCTAGACCGGTGTTCGTGAACCTCTGGGAATGCTGGGGATTTCAAGCAGTCCCAAGAAGGCATGCACTGTGTTGCCCTACACTCGGCATACACAGAGTGGCTCTGAAGGGCTACGGGCCAGGAAGTTGCTTAGCAGGCCCAGGGGGACGTGGGGGTACTCAGTGTTCCTGCCGGCAATACGATGCCGACGCGAGGCTCCTAGGTGTCCTGAAAAGCATACTGCCGTTAAGAAAATGCACTGCATCGGCTATGGGTTCATGGAAACTGCTGCACGCCTCCGCTTCCGCACGGCAATTCAGGGCCTTACCTTGAGGCAAGTGCTAACGCTAAGTGTACCGTTAGCGAAACATCATGGTAGGATGTTGAATTTCTCCTCGAGAAGAGTGACTTCACGTACGAGGTCATCGAAGAATGGTAAGCAGAATGTTTTCCCATGGCAGCTCAGACGATGGCAATGACAAAGAATTCCATGGCACGTCGGACTGGCCAGAAATGTGGTCCTGAGGCCGTTCAAGGGCTCTGGAAATATAGCTCACCTTAAGGAACGTGCAGTGTGTTGCCCCTCACGTGGCATACACAGAGGGCCTCAGAGGGACCAACCTATGGGCCTCGATGTTGCTCAGCAGTCCCTCAGGGGTCTGGAGGTACTCAGTGATCCTGGAGCGAAATAATGCACACCCGAGGGGCCTAGGAGTCCTGAAAAGGGTAGTTCCTTTAAAATACAGCAGTACAGCGACTTAGACCTCATGGAAACAGCCGCATGCCTCCCTTTCTGTCCAGATACTCAGCGCCTTCCCTCGAGGCAAGTAGTCAGGCTGAGTTTCCCTTTAGTTCTAGAGCATGGCAGGCTGAACTCCACCCTGGCCATGGAAGCACCTGGTTTAGAGAGAGGAAAATCATTTTCTTCCCAGAACTAGGCCTGCAGTGGCTAGAGGGCTGTCAACAGCAATGAATTTCACGTAGCTTCAAGGCAGCATGAATGGAGCTTTCAAAATGGGAAAGCAAGTCTAGTTGCATCAGGCCCCCATTTCCATGGGCACACTCAGCATACATCCCTATGGTTTCTAACAAGTCAAAAGAGACGCAGGTTACCCAGTGATTCCTTCCCTGAATAAACTCCTTGAAGCAGGGTGTTCTGCATCTAGTGAAATGCCTCAACCAAGGTACGCCTTAGCTAGGCTTCCAGGCCTGTGGCTCTTCAAAAGCCTGCAGTGTTACACGAACAACTGGGCTTTAGTGGCAGTCGGGCAGCAAGCCGACTTTCTCCTGGAGGCAGGGTGACTTCAGGCAGGAGGTCCTAGATGGAATGTGAAGCCAAGGGTTTTTCTCAGTGCAGCTCAGACTAGGGCAATGAGTCAGACTTCCCCGGCATGTTGGACGTGCTAGAACGGTGCTCGTGAAACTCTGGGAGTACTAGGGATTTCAAGCTGTCCCATGAAGGAGGGCAGTGTGTTGCTCTATACTCGGCATACACAGACTGGCTCCGAAGGGATACAGGCCTGGAAGTTGCTTAGCAGGCCCAGGGTGGCCTGGGGTAGTCAGTGCTCCTGCTGGGAATAAGGTGCGAACACAAGGCTCCTAGGTGTCCTGAAAAGCGTACTGCCGTTAAGATAATGCAGAGCAGTGGCTATGGCCTCATGGAAACTGCTGCGTGCCTCGGCTTCTGCACGGCCATTCAGAGCCTTACCTTGAAGCAACTGCTCATGCTGAGTGTCCTGTTAGCGACACAGCACAGTAGGATGCTGAATTTTTCCTTGAGCAGAGTGACTTCAGGTACGAGGTCCTAAAAGAATTGTAAGCAGAATGTTTTCCCATGACATCTCAGACGACGGTCATGACGAAGACTTCCATGGCAGGTCCGACTGTCCAGAAATGTGGTCCTGAGGCAGTTCGAGAATTCTGGAAATGTAGCTCTCCTTAAGGAACATGCACTGTGTTGCCCATCACTCGGCATACACAGGGGGCCTCTGAGGGACCGACCTATGGGCCTCGGTTTTGCTCAGCAGGCCCACAGGGGTCTGGAGGTACTCAGTGAATCTTGAGGGAAATGATGCACACCCGAGGGGCCTAGGAGTCCTGAAAAGGGTACATCCTTTCAAACACAGCAGAACAGCGACTAAGACCTCATGGACACAGCTGCATGCCTCCCTTTCTGTACGGATACTCAGGGCCTTTCCACGAGGCAAGTACTCACGTTGAGTTTCCCTTTAGCTCTAGAGCATGGCAGGCTGAGCTCCACCCCGGCCATGGAAGCACCTGGTTTAGATAGAGGAAACTCATTTTCTTCCCAGAGCCAGGCATACAGTAGCTAGAGGCCTGTCAACAGCAGTGAAGTTCGGGTAGCTTCAAGGCAGCATGCATGGAGCTTTCAAAATGGGAAAGCAAGGCTAGTTCCATCAGGCCCCCATTTCCATGGGCACACGCAGCATACATCCCTGTGGTTTCTAACAAGTCAAAAGAGACACAGGTTACCCAGTGGTTCCTTTCCTGAATCAACTCATCGAAGCAGAGTGTTCTGCATCTAGCAAACTGCCTCAAACAAGGAACGCCGAAGCTAGGTCTCGGGTCTGTGGCTCTTCAAAGACCTGCAGTGTTACACGAAGAACTGGGCTTTAGTGGCAGTCGGACAGCAAGCCGACTTTCTCCTGGAGGCAGGGTGACTTCAGGCAGGAAGTCCTAGATGGAATGCGAAGCCCAGGGTTTTTCTCAGTGCAGCTCAAACTAGGGCAATGAGTCAGACTTCCCCGGCATTTTGGACGTGCCACAGCGGTGTTCGTGAAACTCTGGGAGTGCTTGGGATTTCAAGCTGTCCCATGAAGGAGGGCAGTGTGTTGCCCTATATTCGGCATACACGGAGTGGCTCCGAAGGGCTACGGGCCTGGAAGTTGCTTTGCAGGGCTAGGGGGGCCTGGGGGTACTCACTGTTCCTTTCGGCAATAGGGTGCTGACCCGAGGATCTTAGGTGTCCTGAAAAGCGTACTGCCATTACGATAATGCGGAGCAGTGACTACGGCCTCATGGGAACTGCTGCCCCCCTCTGATTCTGCCCGGCAATTCAGGGCCTTACCTCGAGGCAAGTGCTCACTTTGAGTGTCCCGTGAGCGACAGAGCATGGTAGGATGCTGACTTTCTCCTTGAATAGGGTGACTTCAGTTAGTAGTCTTCGAAGAATTCTAAGCTGAATGTTTTCTCATGGTCGCCTAGACAACGGCCATGACGAAGACTTCCATGGCACGTCGGATTGGCCACAAATGGGGTCCTGAGGCAGTTCGATGGCTCTGGAAATGTAGCTCTCCTTAAGGAACGTTCAGTGTGTTGCCCATCACTTGGCATACACAGAGGGCCTCCGAGGGAGCGACCTACGGGCCTCGTTTTTGCTCAGCAGGCCCACAAGATTTCTGGAGGTACTCAGTGATCCTGGAGGGAAAATGATGCACACCTGAGGGGCTTAGGAGTCCTGAAAAGGGTACTCCCTCTAAAATAAAGGAGAACGCGAATAAGACCTCATGGAAAGAGATGCACGCCTCCATTTCTGCCTGGCTACTCAGGGCCTTACCTCGAGGCAAGTACTCACGTTGAGTTTCCCTTTAGCTCTAGAGCATGGCAGGCTGAGCTCCACCCCGGCCATGGAAGCAACCGGTTTAGCTAGAGAAAACTCATTTTCTTCTCAGAGCCATGCTTACCATGTCTAGAGGCCTGTAAACAGCAGTGAATTTCAGGTAGTTTCAAGGCAGCATGAATGGAGCTTTCAAAATGGGAAAGCAAGGCTAGTTCCATCAGGCCCCCATTTCATGGGCACAGGCAGCATATATCCCTGTTGTTTCTAACAAGTCGAAAGAGACACCGATTACACACTGGTTCCTTCCCTGAATCAACTTCTCCAAGCAAGGTGTTCTGCATCTAGTGAACTACATCAACCAAGGATCACCCTAGGTAGAACTTCGGGCTTGTGGCTCTTCAAAAGCCTGTACTGTTACATGAAGAGCTGTGCTTTCGTTCAGGTAGTAACACATGCCGACCGTATCCTGGAAGCAGGGTGAACTCAGGAAGGAGGTCCTAGATGGAATGGGAAACCGAGTGTTTTTCTATGTCCAGCTCAGTCTAGGGCAATAAGTCAGACTTACATGGCATGTTGGACGTGCTAGAACGGTTTACCTGAACCTGTGGGAGTACTGGGGAAATCAAGCTGTCCCAAAAAAGAGTGCAGTGTGTTGCCCTACACTCAGCATACACACAGTGACTCCGAAGGGCTACGAGCCTGGAAGTTACTTAGCAGGCCCAGGGGGGGCTGGGGGTACTCACTGTTCCTGCCGGAAGAGGGTGCCCCCGCGAGGCTCCTAGGTGTCCTGAAAAGCATACTGCCATTAAGATAATGCAGAGCAGTGGCTACGGCCTCATGGAAACTGCTGCACGCCTCCACTACTGCCTGGCAATTCAGGGCCTTACCTCGAGGCAAGTGCTCTCGTTTAATGTCCCATTAGCGACACAGCATGGTAGGATGCTGACTTCCTACCTGAGTGTAGTGACTTCAGGTACGAGGTCTTCGAAAAATTCTAGGCAGAGTGTTTTCTCCTGGCAGCTCAGACGAGAGCCATGATGAAGACTTCCATGGCACCTCGGACTGGCTATAAATGTGGTCCTGATGCTGTTCGAGTGCTCTGGCAATGTAGCTCTCCTTAAGGAACGTGCAGTGTGTTGCCCATCACTCGTCATGCACAGAGGACCTCCAAGGGACCTATGGGCCTCGATTTTGGTCAGCAGGCCCACAGAAGGTCTGGAGGTTCTCAGTGACCTTGGAGGGAAAAGGATGCACACCCAAGGGGCATAGGAATCCTGAAAAGGGTACTTCTTTAAAATAAGGCAGAACCCCGATGAAGACCTCATGGAAACAGCCGCATGCCTCCCTTTCTGCATGTCTACTCAGGGCCTTACCTTGAGGCAAGTACTCAAGTTGAGCTTCCATTTAGCTCTAGAGCATGGCAGGCTGAGCCCCACCCCAGCCATGGAAGAACCCTGTTTAGCTAGAGGAAACTCACTTTCTTTGCAGAGCCATGCCTACAGTGGCTAGAGTTCTGTCAACAGCAGTGAATTTCAGGTAGCTTCAAGGCAACATGCATGGAGCTTTCAAAATGGGAAAGCACGGCTAGTTCCATCAGGCCCCCATTTCCACGGGCACACGCAGCATACATCCCTGTGGTTTCTAACAAGTCAAAAGAGACACAGATTACAACTGGTTCCTTCCCTGAACCAACTCCTCCAAGCAAGATGTTCTGCATCTAGTGAACTACGTCAACCAAGGAACGCCCTAGGCAGGAATTCGGGCCTGTGCCTCTTCAAAAGCCTGCAGTGTTACTCGAAGAACTGGGCTTCAGTTGCAGTAGGAACGCAAGCCGACTTATTCTTGGAGGCAGGGTGACTTCAGGTAGGAGGTCTTAGATGGAATGCGAAGCCAAGTGTTTCTCTTAGTGCAGCTCAGACTAGGGCAATGAGTCAGACTTACACGGCATGTTGGACATGCTAGAAAGGTGTTTGTGAACATGTGGGAGTATTGGGTAAATCAAGCTGTCCCCAAAATACTGCAGTGTGTTGCACTACACGCGGCCTACACAGAGTGACTCTGAAGGACTACAAGCCTGGATGTTGTTTAGCAACTAAGACCCTACTACTGATCCAACAAAGGCCCTGATGCTGCTGCTACATCATGCCCTTACAGTGTCCCCAGCTAAGGGCATGACGCTAGGCCTCACTCAGGCCCTGTCACTCTCCCTAAGTCAGGCTCTGACGCTGTCCCTACCTGAATCCTTGATACTGGTTCTAATTAAGGCCCTGATACTCTCAGTGACTAAGGTCTTGACACTATCCCTAGGTCATTTCCTGACATGATCCATAAACTTTACCCTAACCCTGTCCCTAGCAACTGTCCTGCCTCTTATGCTAACTGAAGCCCTTACTCTGTGCCTAACACAGACCCTGAATTTAGTCCCAAGGCCAGGACACTGTCCCTAACTAAGGCCTAGATGCTCGTCCTAAATCCAGCCCAGAACTGTCCCTCACTAATGCCCTAACACTATTCCTAACTCAGGCCCTGACACGGTACCTAACAGAGGCTCTGATGCTAGTCCTAACGCAGGCCCTGACACTGTCTCTAACTAAGGCCCTGCTGCCATCAATATCTAATGTCCTAACACTATCCTGAGCTACTATCCTGACCCACGTCTTACGAAGGTCCTGAAACTGTCCCTAAGTAAGCCCTGACGCTGTCCCTAAGTGAGGCCCTAAGGATGTCCCTAACAGAGGCCCTGAGAATGGCTTTTACGAAGACCCTAAGGCTGATCCTACAGAGGCCCTTATACTACTCCTACGTCATGCCCTGACACTGTCCCTCACTCAGGCCCTAAAGATAGGCCTCACGGGGCCCTGTCGCCATACCTTAATTAGGCTCTGATGCTGTCCCTACATCAAGACCTGACACTGATCCTGATTAAGGTCCTAACACTGTTCCTAACTAAGGCCCTGATGCTCTCAATAACTAAGGTCTTCACGCCATCCCTAGCTCATTTCCTGACACTATCCCTGGCCTGGAAGCTGACTCTATCCCGAGTTAACTTCCTGCCTCTTATCCTCAATGAAGTCCTAATGCTCTCCCTAAATAAGGCCCAGAGTAGTCCTAACTAAGGCCCTGACACTGTCTCTAACTAAGGCCCGGAATCTGTCCCTAATATAGGCCCTGCTACCGGTAATAACTAAAATCCGGACACTATCTGGAGCTAATATCCTGACCCATTCCTAACCAAGGGCCTGACACTGTCCCTAAGAAAGTCCTGTCGCTGTCCCTAAGTGAAGACCTAAGGTTGTGCCTAACTCAGGCCCTGAAGCTATGCCTACCTGAGGCCTTGTCGCTGTGACTACCTCAGGCCCTGATCATGTCTTTAACTAAGACCCTATTGCTGACCCAACAAAGGCCCTGATGCAGCTCCTACACCATGCCCTGACAGTGTCCCCAGCTAAGGGCCTGATGCTAGGCCTCACTCAGGCCCTGTCACTCTCCCTAAGTCAGGCTCTGATGCTGTCCCTACCTGAAGCCATGATACTGGTTTTAACTAAGGCCCTGATACTCTCAGTGACTAAGGTCTTAACACTATCCCTAGGTCATTTCCTGACACGATCCATAAACTTTACGCTAACCCTGTCCCTAGCAACTGTCCTGCCTCTTACGCTAACTGAAGACCTTATGCTGTGTCTAACTCAGACTCCGAATTTAGTCCCAAGGCCCTGACACTGTCCCTAACTAAGGCCTAGACGCTTGTCCTAAATCCGGCCCTGACACTGTCCCTGAGGCCCTAAAACTATTCCTAACTCAGTCCTTGACACTGTACCTAACAAAGGCTCTGATGCTTGTCCTAAGTCAGGCCCTGGCACTGTCTCTAAGGCCCTGCTGCCGTCAATATCTAAAGTCCTGACATTATCCTGAGCTAATATCCTGACCCATGTCTTACCAAAGTCCTGAAACTGTCCCAAAGTAAGCCCTGACCCAGCCCCTAAGTGAGGCCCTGAGAATATCTTTAACGAAGACCCCAATGCTGATCCTACAGAGGCCCTTATCCTGCTCCTAGGTCATGCCCTGACACTGTCCCTCACTCAGGCCCTAGAGATAGGCCTCACTTAGGTCCTGTTGCCATACCTTAGTTAGACTCTGACACTGCCTACATCAAGCCCTGACACTGGTCGTGATTAAGGCCCTGACACTGGCCCCAACTAAGGCCCTGATGCTCTCAATAATTAATGTCTTCACGCTATCCCTAGCTCATTTCCTGACACTATCCGTGGCCTGGAAGCTGACTCTGTCCCGAGCTAATTTCCTGCCTCTTATCCTCACTGAAGCCTTAATGCTCTCCCTAACTAAGGCCCAGACTAGTCCTAACTAAGGCCCTGACACTGTCTCAAACTAAGGCCCGGAATCTGTCCCTAATATAGGCCCTGCTGCCGGCAATAACTAAAATCCGGACACTATCCTGAGCTAATATCCTGACCCATTCCTAACCAAGGGCCTGACACTGTCCCTAAGAAAGTCCTGTCGCTGTCCCTAAGTGAAGGCCTGAGGCTGTACCTAACTCAGGCCCTGAAGCTATGCCTACCTGAGGCCTTGTCGCTGTGATTACCTCAGGCCCTGATCATGTCTTTAACTAAGACCCTATTGCTGACCCAACAAAGGCCCTGAATCTGCTCCTACATCATGCCCTGACAGTGTCCCCAGCTAAGGGCCTGATGCTAGGCCTCACTCAGGCCCTGTTGCTCTCCCTAAGTCAGGCTCTGACGCTGTCCCTACCTGAAGCTCTGACACTGCTCCTAAATAAGGCCCTGATACTATCAGTAACTAAGGTCTTGTCACTATCCCTAGGTCATTTCCTGACATGATCCCTAAACTTTACCCTAACCCTGTCCCTAGCAACTGTCCTGCCTCTTAAGCTAACTGAAGCCCTTATGCTGTGAATACCTCAGGCCCTGAATTTAGTCCCAAGGCCATGACACTGTCCCTAACTCAGGCCCTAAACCTAGGCCTCACTTAGGCCCTGTTGCCGTGCCTTAGTTAGACTCTGACGCTATCCCTACATCAAGCCCTGACACTGGTCCCGATTAAGGCCCTGATGCTCTCAGTAACCAATGTCTTCACGCTGTATCGCTAGCTCATTTCCTGACACTATCCGTGGCCTGGAAGCTGACTCTGTCCCGAGCTAATTTCCTGCCTCTTATCCTCAGGGAAGCTCTAATGGTCTCCCTAACTAAGGCCCTGACTACTCCTAACTAAGGCCCTGACACTGTCTCTGACTAAGGCCCGGAATCTGTCCCTAATACAGGCCCTGCTACCGGCAATAACTAAAATCCGGACACTATCCTGAGCTAATATCCTGACCCATTCCTAACCAAGGGCCTGACACTGTCCCTAAGAAAGCCCTGTCGCTGTCCCTAAGTGAAGGCCTGAGGCTGTGCCTAACTCAGGCCCTGAAGCTATGCCTACCTGAGGCCTTGTGGCTGTGACTACCTCAGGCCCTGATCATGTCTTTAACTAAGACCCTATTGCTGATTCAACAAAGGCCCTGAATCTGCTCCTACATCATGCCCTGACAGTGTCCCCAGCTAAGGGCATGACGCTAGGCCTCACTCAGGCCCTGTCACTCTCCCTAAGTCAGGCTCTGACGCTGTCCCTACCTGAAGCCATGATACTGGTTTTAAATAAGGCCCTGATACTCTCAGTGACTAAGGTCTTAACACTATCCCTAAGTCATTTCCTGACACGATCCATAAACTTTACGCTAACCCTGTCCCTAGCAACTGTCCTGCCTCTTACGCTAACTGAAGACCTTACACTGTGCTTAACACTGACCCTGAATTTAGGCCCAAGGCCCTGACACTGTCCCTAACTAAGGCCTAGATGCTCGTCCTAAATCCGGCCCAGAACTGTCCCTCACTAAAGCCCTAACACTATTCCTAACTCAGGCCTTGACACGGTACCTAACAGAGGCTCTGATGCTAGTCCTAACGCAGGCCCTGACACTGTCTCTAACTAAGGCCCTGCTGCCCTCAATATCTAATGTCCTGACACTATCCTGAACTAATTTCCTGACCAATCTCTTACCAAGGTCCTGAAACTGTCCCTAAGTAAGCCCTGACACTGTCCCTAAGTGAGGCCCTGAGGATGTCCCTAACAGAGGCCCTGATAATGGCTTTAGCAAAGCTCCTGAGGCTGATCCCACCGAGGCCCTTATGCTGCTCCTAAGTCATGCCCTGATACTGTCCCTAGCTAAGCCCCTGACGCTAGGCCTCACTCAAGCCCTGTCACTCTTCCTAAGTCCGGCTGTGAGGCTGTCCCTACCTGAAGCCCTGACACTGGTCCTAAATTCGGCCCTGATGCTCTAAGTAACTAAGATCTTGGCACTATCCCTAGGTCATGTCCTGACACTATCCCTAGACCTTAACCTAACCTTGCCTTTAACTAAGGTCGAGTCTCCTATACTAACTATATCCCTGATGCTGTCCCTAACTATGGCCCCGAAATTGGTCCCGAGGCCGTGAACCTGTCCCTAACTGAGGCCTGGAGGCTGGTCCTAACTTAGGCCCTGACACAACACCTAACTCAGTACCTGACACTGTACCTTACAAAGGCTCTGATGCTCGTCCTAAGTCAGGCCCTGACACTGTCTCTAAGGCCCTGCGGCCATCAATATCTAAAGTCCTGACATTATCCTGAGCTAATATCCTGACCCATGTCTTACCAAGGTCCTGAAACTGTCCCAGAGTAAGCCCTGACCCTGTCCCTAAGTGACACCCTGAGGATGTCCCTAACAGACGCCCTGAGAATGTCTTTAACGAAGACCCCAATGCTGATCCTACAGAGGCCCTTATCCTGCTCCTAGGTCTTGCCCTGACACTGTCCCTCACTCAGGCCCTAGAGATAGGCCTCACTTAGGCCCTGTTGCCGTACCATAGTTAGGCTCTGACGCTACCCCTACATCAAGCCCTGACACTGGTCCTAACTAAGGCCCTGATGCTCTCAGTAACTAACATCCTCATGCTACCCCTAGCTCATTTCCTGACACTATCCCTGGCCTGGAAGCTGACTCTGTCCTGAGCTAATTTCCTGCCTCTTATCCTCACTGAAGCCTTAACGCTCTCCCTAACTAAGGCCCAGACTAGTCCTAACTAAGGCCCTGACACTGTCTCTAACTAAGGCCCGGAATCTGTCCCTAATATAGGCCCTGCTACCAGCAATAACTAAAATCCGGACACTATCCTGAGCTAATATCCTGACCCATTTCTAACCAAGGGCCTGACACTGTCCCTAAGAAAGCCCTGTCGCCGTCCCTAAGTGAAGGCCTGAGGCTGTGTCTAACTCAGGCCCTGAAACTATGCCTACCTGAGGCCTTGTGGCTGTGACTACCTCAGGCCCTGATCATGTCTTTAACTAAGACCCTATTGCTGATCCAACAAAGGCCCTGAGTCTGCTCCTACATCATGCCCTGACAGTGTCTCCAGCTAAGGGCCTGACGCTAGGCCTCACTCAGGCCCTGTCGCTCTCCCTAAGTCAGGCTCTGACGCTGTCCCTACCTAAAGCCCTGACACTGGTCCTAAATTAGACAATGATGTTCTAAGTAGCTATTGCCTTGACACTATCCCTAGGTCATTTCCTGACGCTATCCCTAGACCTCAACCTAACCTTGTCTTTAGCTAATGTCGAGCCTCTTATGATAACTAAATCCCTGATGCTGTCCCTAACT
Source organism: Tursiops truncatus (assembly GCF_011762595.2). NCBI lineage: Eukaryota > Metazoa > Chordata > Mammalia > Artiodactyla > Delphinidae > Tursiops > Tursiops truncatus. The sequence continues at coordinate 916,547 of NW_022983296.1, read as the reverse complement.
AAGGCCCTGAGTTTAGTCCCGAGGCTGTGAACCTGTCCCTAACTGAGGCCTGGAGGCTGTCCTTAACAAAGGCCCTCAACTTATCTTTAACTGAGGCCCTTACACTCCCCCTAATTAAGGACTGAGGCTGTCTCTAACTAAGGCCCTGAGTCTGTCTTTAACTAGTGGCCTCACTCTTTCCCTAACAAAGGTCCTGACACAGTCCCTAACCAAGACCCTGATACGGTCCCTATAACTTGAGCTGTCCCTCATTAATGCCCTGATGCGGCCCGTAAATGATGTACTGAAGACGGCACTAAGGTCCAGACAATGTCACTAATGACCCAAAATGTCTCTTACTAAGGCCCTCAAATTACCTCTAACTGAGGCCCTAATGATGTCCATAACTAAGTCCCTGACACTATCTCTAACTAAGACCCTCAAGTTATCTTTAACTGAGGCCATGACAGTGTCCCTAATGAAGAACCTGTCACTGTCTCTAACTAAGGCCCTGAGTCTGTCTTTACCTAACGGCCTCACTCTTTCCCCAACTACTCCGTGACGCTGCCCCTACCCAAGGCCCTGACGGTGTGCCTAATTGCCTGAGCTGTCTTTCACTAATACCCTGACCCTGTCCATAACTAACGCCCTGATGATGTCCCTAATGAACAGCCTGAAGTGTCTCTTACTAAGGCCCTCAAGTTTTTCTCTGAGTCCCTGACACTCTCCCTAATTAAGGCCTTGACACTGTCTTTAAGAAACGGCCTGATACAGCTCCTACCTGAGATGCTGATGCCCTAAGACCTTGAAGTCTCTATCTGAGAAGCTGACACTGTCCGTAACTAATTTCCTGACTTTTTCCTTAACTAACATCCTAATTTTGTCCCTAAATAACGCCCTGACACTGGTCCTAACTACGACCATGACGCTGACCGTATCTGACGATGTCCCTAATAGACTTAGATGTCCCTCACTGGGGTCCTGATCCTGTCCATTACTAAGGCCCTGAATATGTGCCTGAGGACGTCTCTGACCCTGTCCTAAGGCCCTGACCCTCTTCCTAACTAAGGGCCTTGATGCTGTCTCTACAGAAGGCCCTGACACTGCCCCTAAATAACGGCCTGACACTGGTCCCAAGTATGGACCTGATCCTGTCCATAACTAAGGCCCTGAAGATGTCCCTCATTAAGTCTCTGACACTGCCCTTAATAAGCCCCTGACACTGTCCCTAGCTAATGGCCTAAGCTGTAACTTACAAAGTCTCTAACACTATCCCCAAGACGCTGACACCCTCCCTAACTTAGGCTTTGATGCTGTCCCTTAGTGCCTAAGCGGTCACAAAATAACACCCTGATTCTCTTCCTAAGGCCCTGAATATACCCCTAAGAAAGTCTCTGTAGTGTCCCTAACTAACGGCCTATGCTGTCTCTTACGATGGCCCTCAAGTGATCGCTGAGGGCCTGACAACACTGTCCCTAACTAAGGCCCTGTTGCTGGCCCTAACTAACGTCCTGATGCTGAACCTAACTGAGGCCCTGATGCTCTTCCTAACTAAGGCCTTGATGCCGATTCTACCTGAGGCCCTAAAACTGTCTGTAACTAATGACCTGACTCTTACCCTAACTAACACCCTAATTCTGTCCTTCATTAATGCCCTGACACTGGTCGACACTACAGCCCTGATGCTGGCCCAATCTAAGGCCTTGACGATGTCCCTAATAGCCTTAGATGTCCCTCACTGTTGGCCTGACCCTGTCCCTCCCCAAGGCCCTGACCCTCTTCCTAACTAACCTGTGATGATGTCTCTACCTGAGGCACTGTCACTGTCTATAATAACGGCCGACTCTTTCCCTAACACCCTGATGCTGTCCCTAATTGAAGCCCTGAAGATGTCCTTAATACCCTTAGGTGTTCCTCTGTATCACCCTGATCCTGTCCATAACTAAGGCCCTGAATATGTCCCTAGGTAAGTCTCTGATGCTGTCCCTAACTAAGGCCCTGATGCTGTCTCTACCTCAGAATCTGAAATTCTAATGTCCTGACTCTCCCTAACTAACATCCTGACACTGCCCCTAAGTGAGGCCTCACACCTTAACTAAGGACTTGCCGCTGTCCCTACCTAAAACCCTGACACTGTAACTAATGACCTCTTTCCCTAACTAACACCCTAGTTTTGGCCCTAACTAACGCCCTGACACTGGTTCTAATTATGGCCATGATGCTGGCTCTAAGGCCCTGAAGATATCCCTAAGTAACAGCCTGAACTGTGTCTAACTAAGGCTCTCACGTTATCTCTAAGTGAAGCACTGACACTGTCCCTAACTTAGGCCCTGATGCTGTCCCTTATAGTCTAAGCTGTCACTAAATAATGCCCTGATCTTGTCCATAACTAAGGCCCTGAATATGTCCCTAAGTGCATCTCTGACGATGTCCTTAACAGCCTGAACTCTCTTCAAGTTATCTCTGACACTGGCCCTTCCTAAGGCCTCACCCCAGGGCTGTCCCAGGCTGCTGGGCAGTTTTCTCTTGTCCGCATCTCTAGCCAGCTGCCTGCCATCAGCTACTCTAAGATTCTGCGATGCAGTGGTCCCACGTGGGATGTGCCTGTGTGGGCTCACCTGCGGGAGGAGAGTCATGGCCACTCCGCCCTCCAGGGGACTGCGGCTCACGGTAGGAGCCTCTCAGCCAGTGTCTGGACACAGGGTTCTGTGTCCTTGTTTGTTGTAAATCCCTTGGAGTTACCTCTAACATTTTTTAAATGGATATCCCCCTCAGCATATTTATAATTTAAATTATTTACCACATTAAAATCCAGGAATGACATTATTAGAATGAGCAGGAGAACACTGGATGTCCACCCCCCACAATGATCTATTACTTGGAGGATTTAAAATTCTAATGAGAAAACACTGACTCTCCTCACCCTCTTGGGCGTCAGCACAAGGCGGGAATCAGCTGCATCCTTTATTTATTCCTCTGATTTTCCAGAACCTTTCCTTCCAGGAGAAATCTCTGGGCTCTGCGGGAGCAGTGAGTGGTGGCCGTCAGATAAACCTGAGACTGAAAAGCAAGAGGAAGGGAGACAGAGGAAGAGATGAGAATAGGTGATGGGGAGAAGCAGGGGCATCCACGTTCAATCGCAGGCTGAGAGTCTGGGTTAGTCTCCAGCGAAGCTAAGGACCACCAGGGTCTGGCCCCACTGGCCTTGTCACCTGGTGTGGGGACTGGGGACAGCCAAGCCACCATGGCCACTCTCAGAGAAATCGGGGAGGTGGGAGGGCACCCCTGAGAGCCAGATTGAAAATGGTCATGCTGTGAAATAATAAGATGCCCTTTCCGAAAAGTGAAGACGGTTCTCTTGGTTCTCAAAGACTTGCAAATACTGTGTCCTTCTGGAGGCATGATGAAGCCTTCAGCATTTGAGGGCAGTAATGGGAGTGCATCTGGGCTCAAAACCATCCAGCACTCACTCCCTGAGGGTGCTGAGGATGACCCGTGTCCACCCCTCGGGTGCTGTGGGGCCTGAAATCCCCTGATCACCGAGGACGGGAGGGGCCGCACAGACACTCCCCTGGACCACCGGGGGCTTGGCTGCTGGGCTAGTCCTTTATCAGATACATGGTTTGCAAACATCTTGGGCCATTTTGGATGGTGGATTATCTTATTCCTTGCTCCTTTTATACACAACTGTTTTTCACTTTGAGGAAATCCAATTCATCTATTTTGTCTTTTGTTGCTTGTGCTTTTGGTAGATCTAAGAAATCATGACCAAATCCAAGGTCATGAAGATTTACTCTCATGTTTTCTTCTAAGAGTTTTATAATTTTGGTGCTTGCATCTAGGCCTTTGGTCCATTTTGCATTGATTTTGTATATGGGGTGGGGGGAGGTAAGGGTCCAACTTTATTCTTCTGCATGTGGGTATCCTGTTGTTCCAGAACTTGTGCTCACTGTTTGGGTGAAAATACCTGCAAATGACGCGACCAACAAGGGCTTAATTCTAAAATATACAAAGAGCTCATACAACTCAAAAAAGAAAAAACATTAAAAAATAGGCAGAAGGTCTAAATAGACATTTCTCCAAAGACATACAGATGGCCAAGAGGCACCTGAAAAGACGCTCCACATCGCTAATCATTAGAGAATGCAAATCAAAGCTACAGTGAGTTATCACCTCGTAGTGGTCAGAATGGCCATAATTAAAATGTCTAGAAATAAATGCTGGAAGGGGTGTGGAGAAAAGGGGACCCTCCTACACTATTGGTGGGAATGTAAATTGATGCAGCCACTATGGAAAACAGTATGGAGGTTCCTCAAAAACTAAAAACAGAACTACCATATGAACCAGCAATCCCACTCCTGGGCACATATCCAGAAAAAACTATAATTTGAAAAGATACATGCACCCCAGCATTCACAGCAGCAGTATTCACAATAGCCAAGACATGGAAGCAACCTGAATGTCCCTCAGTAGATGAATGGATATAGAAGATGTGGTACATATATACAATGGAATATTATTCAGCCATAAACAGAATGAAATAATGCCATTTGCAGCTACATGGATGGACCTAGAGATTATCATACAAAGTGAAGTAAGTCAGACAGAGAACAACAAATACCATATGATATCACTTATATGTGGATTATAAAATGAGGCCCAAATGAACCTATCTACAGAACAAAAACAGACTCACAAATATAGAAAACAGACTTGAGGTTGTCAAGGGGAAGACAGGGGAGAGGGATGGATTGGGAGTATGGGATTAGTAGATGCAAATTATTATATATAGGATGGATAGACAAGGTCTTACTGTACAGCACAGGGAACTGTATTCAATACCCTGTAATAAACCATAATGGAAAATAATATGAAAAATATGTATATATGAATCACTTTGCTGTACAGTAGAAATTAACACAACTTTGTAGGTCAACTATACTTCAGTATCAATTAGTTTGAAGGCACTTTTATAAATTAGGCCTTATTTCTCTTGTCCTTTCATCCTGGGACAAATGTATAACAGAAACTAACCTGGATTACTCCGGGATGAACTCATATCACACAGAACTTTGTTGAACAAACCATGAATACCAGTTACACGATGGGATGTCCTGATCCAATATGAAGTTTGTAAACCTTGCATCAAGCCTGCAGAATCCACTAAATTTGGAAATTCAAACTGAAATGGAGCCACCTGTCGCATGACTTCTCCACAACTAGTTATACAACATCAATTGGAAACCATATACAATCAAATGGATGTAGACAGAAACAACTATAGCCTTTCTTTTTTTTCCTTTTAGATGAAGACGGTATTTAAGGTGATGTCTTGGGCCATTTCAGGGTGTTACTCAATTTCCTGGGTATCTGCCATGCACACAGGAGGTACACATGTTAGTTAACTTGTTTGTGCAACTATATGAAGGTAGTTAATACCACAAAACTGTATACGTAAAGTGAATTAAATGCTAAAGTCGTGTTTTGTATTTTTAATGAAAATGAAAAAAAAGTGTAGCGCTGATATTTGTTACAAAAATAAACATTAAAAACATTCTTAGTGAACAAAGCCATACAGAAAAGGCCACCTAGATCCCATATTCATCTTGTCTGCTTCAAATCCATCACGGTTGTCCAAATGAGGGGGAAACTCAGTAATGGGTCCAGAAAAAGAAAACTGGATCAGGATGGAAAAAGACATTTTCATACAGTTGGGAGAGTAGGTGAAAGTTGAAGTGGGGCTGAGTATTAAATTATAATGTGGACATCAGGATTTCTTCATTTAGCGGTTATGTGCTGGTTCCGTGGGCAAAACACACTGAGCATTTTGTGTGAAGTGGCAAATGTGAGTACTTTTTGCCATTATTGCAATTTTTCTGTACATTTTAAATTACTGGAAAGTAAATTACTTTTCTAGACAACCATGTCAGTATCATGCCAGAAAATCAGATAAGACAGACATCAAATTTTGTTATAGAGGCCAAGACTTACCCAGACCAAGTTCAACCAAAGTTGTGATACTTATTTCCCTTGTAGGAGTCTGCATGGTATTAAGAGGCACCGTGGGAAGAGTATATTAGTAGCTACCATGTCTTGGGTCCTGGGGATTACCTGGGGTACAGTAGAAACTGTGAGATTTTGGTATTGCAATTTTTCACATTACTTCAAAAAATATGTTAAAAGATAAATTCAGGGCTTCCGTGGTGGCGCAGTAGTTGAGAGTCCGCCTGCCGATGCAGGGGACACGGGTTCGTGCCCCAGTCCGGGAAGATCCCACATGCCACGGAGTGGCTGGGCCCGTGAGCCATGGCCGCTGAGCCTGCGCCTCCGGAGCCTGTGCTCCGCAATGGGAGAGACCACAACAGTGAGAGGTCCAAGTACCGAAATAAATAAATAAAATAAATTCAGTAAAGTTGCAAAATATGGAATCAATATACACAAATCAGCTTTGTTTCTATACACTAATAATGAACCACCAGCAAGAAAAATTAAGAAAACAATCCCATTTACAATTCCATCAAAAAGAACGAACTATTTAGGAATAAATTTAACCAAGGACATGAAAGACCTATACTCAGAAAACTATAAAGCATTGATAAAGAAACTGAAGACACAATGGAAAAGAATAAACTCAAGATGCTGGTGGATGCACGTACAACCAACTTCGGAAAACAGCTTGGCAGTTTTTTCCAAATCAAAAAGTCTCACCTTAGGATCCAGGAAGTGTACCTCTTGTATTTAGGCAACTGCTTTGAAAAACTGTGTTCAAACCAAAACTAGCATCAAGTAATGCACAGCAGCTCTATTCATAATCGCTAAAAACTTAGATATCAGGATGTCCTTCTGTAGATGAATTCATAAGCAAATTAGGGCACATACATGTCAAGGGGAGCAGAATACACCACCCCAAAATATGCTGCCCATTTGAAAACAGGATTATTTTGGACTGATTAATTTGAGAAACAGCAGACCCAGGAGAATCTTTCAAAACCAAGTGGAAAATGCTCTTTTAGGAGAAAAATTTACATTTATTAAGGATATCTCCATTTGTAAGGGTATGTCCCTCTCTGGACCAGGAATTGAATGATGACTAAATATCAAGAAAAGCTTGTTGGGACTTCCCTGCTGGTCCTGTGGTTAAGACTCCATGCTCCCAATGCAGGGGACCAGGGTTCAATCCCTGGTCAGGGAACTAGATCCCGCATGCTGCAATTAAGAGCCCGCATGCCGCAACTAAAGATTCCACAGGCTGCAACTAAGACCCGGCGCAGCCAAATAAATAAATGTTTAAAAAAAACAAAAAAGCTTGTCAATGAAATAGGCCTGTATGTAAATCTTTGTAACAACCAAACCCTTGTTTACTGGGCTTTGCCTAATAATATCCCTTAAATGGCTGCCTCCATTCCCTAACATCTTTCTTTTCTTCTCAGCAGAAGATAGCATTTAAGGTAGCAGCTTAGGCCATTTCAGTGACTCAGTTTTCCTGGGTATCTTTCAAGTATACAGGAGGTACACATAGTATATATTAAACTTCTGATTGTTTTCTCCAGTTCGTCTCTTTTTCATTACAAAGGAGATCTCAATAAAGAACATAGAAGTGTAGAGGGAAAATTATTTTTCCTCTCATATACATGCAGTGCAATAGTATTCAGAGATATAAAGGAATGGACCATCAACCCGTGCAAAAAAAAAAAACAATAGATGCATCTAACACATTGCTAAGTGAAAGAATCCAGTCTGAAGAGCTACACACTGTATGACCTCCTTTATATGACATTCTAGAAAAGGCAAAACTGACATGGTAAGCAGTTTATGGAATATGTGGTTGAAATAGTCCATATGATACTTCAGTGGTGAATACCTGTCACTGCATCTGGCTACACCCACAGATTTTTACAACCCAACAAGTAATTTACAATCTATCCAAACTTAGCTACCTAGGATATGGGAATGTCAAGGACTGGAATACGGAATGTAACAAAGGATCTAACTGATTCAGAAGTGTATGAAAAAACTCGCTGTTGGTAGTGGGACAAATGGGCTGACCTAAGTTAACTTTGGAAAGGTACAGAATCTGTAGGCCAAAGACAAAATGTGCCATACACACACAGTGGACTCTATGTTCTTTCCCGTGAGGGGCAGCAGCTAACAGTACTGAAACTACGATATCAGTCGTCAGATGGAACAAGCACTGAATGTAATAAATGACAAATGGTGGAAGCCAGGTTTCTTACCACTGGAGTTGGATGCTACAGTCAAACAAAGGGAGAAGGTTACAATATCCATGTCATAACAGATCCGGTTGGAGATATCAGTATAAACTCTCTTTAGCCTGCACATAGTTCCACATGGAAATCTTTGTAATTATGTGTATATGCACAGGCTGGGATACATGCACATATTTCTATGCACTGTCAGCTGAGCATATTGAGCTCCCACATGTAAGTTTTTAGTACCATTCTCTAATAAAAGGAACAAGGGCTCTTTGAAGAAAGGGCTGATGGTAGGACTGAGACAGTAAATATATGAAGCAGGATAATCTTAAAATATCAGAAAGTAAAGAAGTACCAAAAATTTTTAAAACCCACAAAAGGAAAATTATGTAAAATGAAAACAAGAGCAAATGGAGAAAGCTCTCAACAGCCAAAGCAAGAATGAACTAAGCAGTCTAATAATGTAGTGCTGGATTATAACCAAAAGTTTATAATAATTATTCACGTGTCCAAACTGGTAAAAATAAATTACATAGTTTTTGAAGAATGGTGTTAAATAGAAATCTCCTATGCAGAAAGCTTCTAAACAATGTATATAGCCACTCAGCTGTCCATCAAGGATGTGAAGCTAACCCTTCTCTCCTCAAGTGTGGCTTCTGCATTATGACTTCCTCCTACATAAGACACACAGGATGGACATGGGAAAAAATTAACCTCACTGTGGTAAAACCTGACAAACGTTACCTCAGCTGGGTGACCAAAATTAAGAATATAAGGGAGAAGTTCCCTTAAGAGCCCGTCCTCTTGATATATAGTGAAGAGGAAGCACTTCACCTCTGTGCCCTGCTTTTTCAAAGCCAAGTCTAACCACGACAAAGCCACCAAGCAAATCCCAGCGCCCAGCAGTCTATACGATACCTGAGCAGCACTCCTCCATGCTGTCAAGGTCATGGAAACAAGGAGAGTCTGAGCAACTGTCAGAGCCCAAAGAGACTAAACAGACATGATGACCCCATGTCCTCTGAGATCCTGGAACAAGGAAAGGTATAACAAAGGGAACGTGAATAGGGACTTCAGTTAATAGTAAACTATGAGTATTTGTTCATTATTTGTCATGGTTCTGTAGAAAATTAGACAGGAAAAATTAAACGTCAAATAAGAGAAACCTACTCTAACAAACTGGAAATCTAGAGGAAAAGGGGGATTTCTTTGTAAAAACACATTACCCAAATGGACCCTAAATGAAGGAAAACACAAAAAGGCCAATTAACCACTGAGGAACCTCTTCCCTACTGGCTATCCTATCACTGTTCCAGGCTTTCCCTCTCCCGGGACAGGGAAGGAGCAGGGACAGAGCTGTTTGCCAGCTCCCCTAGTATATGACCCCACCCAGGGTCTTCACCTCCCACAGCCACACCTACCCAGTGAGGACACCTGAGGAAGGGTCAGGGATTATTGACTCAGATGTATCAACCAGGACTTTTTCTTTTCCCGGCGACTGGACACACTTATGAAAGCAAAATAAATTAGTATTTATTGTAAGGGTAGAAATACATTAATACTTGCAAGTGGCAAGTTGAAGAATGGGTTTGGACCTGGCAGGTCCAGTGGCTCACACTCTCTCAGAGTGACCTTGCTTCTCTCCAAACCTTTGTCCCGCTCAGTGCCTTTGGGGGACCCCATTCACAGGCACAGGCTCTCTCACTGCACTTGGGCCAACAGCAGTTCTAGGCTGACAACCACTCACCATCCATTTTCCGAGAAAGAGTTTCTCCTTTTCTTAGATTCCAAGGAAGTCATGGTTTTAAATGCCTTTGGTCTGGCTTGGGTTGCCTTCTCATCCTTGACCCATCACCAGAAGATGGAAAATGGGACTGGCTAGATGTGGGTTGTAAACCCATCTTCGAGCTGGGTGGAACATGGGGTCATCCTTCTGCAACTGTTTGGACTGGAAGCAGGTGAGATGTAATTCCCAAAGGAAAACTGAGGCACTTGGGCCTGAGAACAGATGCTGGCCGGGAGGAAGCAACAGATTCTATGTCAATGACAGCTCACTGCACAGCACAGAATCTGACACAAAAGAAAGAAAGAGGTTCATTTAGGGTCAGGGGCTGCAGCGACACATCCAGTGCTCTTACTGTCCCTCCCAAGACTGCAAGAAGTTCTTTCGCTTGCTGAAAAGTCAGGATCATTGGTGGTGGTAAACTCAAGTCTCTTTCCTTGGGCATCAGGTCCTCACATCTCAGAGGCTGGCCCAGAACAGCCCATGTGCCCTCAGAAGACACACACACCTCATTCCTGCCCCTGAGAGGTGGGAGCCCTGAGTTATGCCGTCTCCCTGGCCATATTAATTGCCCATCCCTGAAAAACAATACTGCTCCTTTTCCAGTTTCTTCTCTCTCCTTTACTAAGAGGAAGAAACCAAATGCTAGGGTGGTAAGGAAACTCTTGTGCAATGAAGTAACGGGAGGCTCGAGAATTCTTTCATGCCATGGAACCCATAGTTGGCAGGCTTTCCAGAGGCCACATGGATGCATATGGCTCTCCAAGACAATGGCAATGGCAGTGTAAACCTCACCTTGGGAGGTCCAGTTGCTCCCATATCTTTGATTCTTAATGAATATGCATGTCAAAAGTTAGTAACGACTGAAAGGACAGAGGATTGCAGGGCCATGGTCTGCTGCATGGGTGTTGTGTCAGGGCCACACTCCAATGTCTAGAGGATTACTACCTCTCTTGGCAGCCTATGAGGCCGTGAGCGGGAGGCCTTCTTCTCAGCCACATGCATGTTGGTAGTTGAAACTTCTCAAAGGAATGTCTACACTGCCCAGGTAGCTCTTGAATTGCCCAGCATCATGGTCAGCTCCGTAGCTGTACATGAGGGCCTGACAATGCCCAGGCTGGACTGAGCTAGAGGACCACAGATGCCTGCCTGGATAGTCAGAGGTCGAGGGCTGTCCTGCCTGAGACTTGATCATCTATTCATGCCCACTCAGATGGGACAAAGGATGCCTCCAGTGCCAGGAGGGCCCCACCAGCCCTCAAGAAGGCAGCATCCGGGGGCTGGCAGGTCACTGCACCCAGTCCTGTATAAATCCACACATGTCCACTGAGTGCCCTCCTGTCTGGGCTGTGCTGGAACCTGGGACTGCCCAGGCAGAGTAGGGCCAGCATCACCCTTCCCAAGTAGGAGGGCAGAAGGAAACCATGCATGACTTCTGACACCCTCCCCAATCCTTGACAGAGGTTGAGGTGGATAAGAAACAGTCCGAGACAAGAACAGACATTTCATTCTTCTCTCAGAGCCCAGGACTTGGGGAAGGGAGGCCAGAAAAACAGTTATTCACCTCAGCTCCCTGACTCCTGTTTGACCCTGGGCAAGTCCTATCCATTCTGGAGGCTTCACAGAGAAGGAGAGGGGAGGGCAATGAAGGCCAACTGTGCTTAAACCTAACTCTAACCTTTACCCTAAGAACCCTAACCTCTAACAGTAACCCCCTAACAACCCTAGCCCCAGACCCCTAGACCCTCGCCACGGACCCCTAAACTCTCATCCCTGACCCTTTAACCACAACCCTCTACCCTGACTCTCCAACGATGACCCATAACCCTAAACTGTGACCGCTGAACCGTCACACTGACTCAGCCCCAGGCCTGAAGTCTGGCCTAGTGGGCGCCGAGGGATGACTGAATGAACTCTCAAATAAACCGAGGAATTAAATCTTCCCGACCATGAATTTAGCAATGGTTTCTTAGATTTGACAGTAAAGCATAAGAAATGAAAGAAAAAATAGATACATTGGATTTCCTCAAAATTACAAACCTTTGTGCATCAAAAGAGGCTATCCAGAAAGTAAAGAGACAGCCCACAGAATGGGAGACAATATTGGCACATGATATATCTCATAAGACTCTTTACCTAGAATATACCCGGGACTTTTCCAACTCATCAACAGAAAGACAAACAATGAAATTTTTGAAACAGACAAATGGCTTGCATGGACTGCTCTCCAGGCAAGACATACAAATGGTCAACAAGGACATGAAAAGATGTCAAACATCAGTAGTCATGATGAAAATGCAAATTAAAGCCACAGTGTGATGCCCCTTCACACACACTAGAATAAAAACAAATTTTAAAATAAATTTTAAAATACGTAAATAAAAATAACAAATGTTGGCAACAATGTAGAGAAATTGGAACCCTTAAAAGTTACTTGTGGAGATGTACAATGGTGCATTCTATGTGTACAAACCTTTAGCATTTACTCAAAAATATAAAATATAATTACCATGTGGTTCAACAACTCCACCCCTAGATATATACCCCAAAAATGGAAAACAGGTGTTCAAACAAAAATTTGTACACCAGTTATTCATAACAGCACTGTTCACAATAGCCCAGGGCAGGAAAGATTTAAATGTCCGTCAGCAGGTAAACGGATAAGCAAAATAAGGTAGATCCAGAAGCTGCATTATTCTGTCATGTAAAGGAATAAAGTAAGATTATACAGCCGCTGTGGAAAACTGTATGGTGGCTCCTCAGAAACATGGAAAATGTATGACCCCTTGATTCCACTCCAGGGTGTACATCCACAATATTAGAAAGCAAGGACTGGAACAGACATTTGTACCCCATATTCATAGCAACATTACTCACAATAGCCAAAAGGTGGAAGCAACACAACACATCCTTCAACAGATGAATGGATAAGTACAGTGTAGTATATACGCAATGGAATATGATTCAACCTTTAAAACTAAGGTAATTCTCACACATGCTACAATGTGGATGAACCTTGAAGTCATTATGCTAAGTGAAACCAGCCAGACACGAAAAGGACAAACGTTCTATGATTCCACTAGTATGAGGTATCCAGATAAGTCCAATCCAAAGACAAAGTAGAATAAGGTTGCCAGGGGTGGAGGGGAGTCAGTGTTTAATGGCTACGGTTTCACATGCGGAAAATAAAGTTCTGGAGGTGGATGGTGAGGATATTTTTACAACAATGTGAATGTACTTAAGGCCATAGAACTGTATACTTACAAATGGTTTAAATGGGGCTTCCCTCGTGGCACAGTGATTAAGAATCCGCCTGCCAATTGCAGGGGACACGGGTTCAAGCGCTGGTCCTGGAAGATCCTGAACACCGCAGAGCAACTAAGCCCGCGAGCCACAGCTACTGAGCCCTCATGCCACAACTACTGAAACCCGTGCGCCTAGAGCCCGTGCTCCGTAACAAGAGAAGCCACCGCAATGAGAAGCCTGCACACGGCAACAAATAGTCCCGCTCGCCGCAACTAGAGAAAGCCTGCGTGCAGCAACAAAGACCTGACACAGTCAAAAAATAGAAAATAAAATAATTTTTTAAAAAGGTTTTAAAAAATGGTTTAAATGGCAAATGTTATGTGTTTTTAATCCCAATGGAAAAAATGAATGAAATAATGATCAATGTTACAAGGCGGATAAACAGTGAAAACGTCCCAAGTGAAAGAAGCCATACAGAAAACCCACCCAGATCATGCTCATCTTGTACACTTTCAATCCAGCAAGGTTTTTAAAGTGAGGAGAAGCCCCAGTGATGGTTCCAAGAAGAGAAAACTGGATTCGAATGGAAAAATACATTTCCACAAAGCTGGGGTAGCTGGTGAAAGTTGAAGTGGGTCTGTGGATAGGATTATAATGTGGAAACCATAATTATTCCTCATTGTGAGGTTATGTGCTGGTTCCCTGGGAGAGTGGCCCTCCCACTCTCACAGGGTAAAACAAATTGGAATATTTTGTGAATGTGGAAAACTTTATACTGCTATTTAAAGTTTTTTATACACTTGAAATTTACTAGAAAATAAAGTACTTATCAAAACAACCATGTCATACCAAGCCAGAAATACAGACATCAAACTCTGTTATAGAGGCCGAGCCCTACCCAGATCCAGTTCACCCACAGTACCACAAGAGGCACCATGGGAAGATTGTATTCGGAGCCACTATGTCTTGGGTGCTGTGGATGACCTGGATGTAGATGAAACAGTGGGATTTCTGAATTCTAGTTTTCCACATTCAACCACCAAATAACTGTTACAACTAAAAAATGAATTCAGTAAAGCTGCAGGATACAAAAAAAAAATCAATGCACAAAAATCATTTGTGATTCTATACACTGATAATGAACCATCAGAAAAAGAATTTAAAAAAAAAATCCTGGGCTTCCCTGGTGGCGCGGTGGTTGAGAGTCCGCCTGCCGATGCAGGGGACACGGGTTCGTGCCCCGGTCCGGGAAGATCCCACATGCCGCGGAGCGGCTGGGCCCGTGAGCCATGGCCGCTGAGCCTGCGCGTCCGGAGCCTGTGCTCCACAACGAGAGAGGCCACAACAGTGAGAGGCCCGCGTACCGCAAAAAAAAAAAAAAAAAAGAATACTGTGAAAATATGCATTCTAAGGTGGGACTTCCCTGGCCGTCCAGGGGTTGGGACTCTGCGCTCCCACTGCAGGGGGCGTGGGTTCGATCCCTGGTTGGGGAACTAAGATCCCGCATCCTGCATGCTACATGGTGTGGGCCAAAATTTTTTTTAATTTAAAAAAATATGCATTCTAGACAAATTAATGTACACATTCAACGCAATCCTTACCAAAAGTCCAATGACATTTTCCATAGAAACAGAACAAATAATCTTAAGTTGTGTGTGGAACCACAAAGGACCCAGAAGAGCCAAAGCGACCCTGAGGAAGGAGAACGGGCTGCAGGCGTCTCCCTCCCTGATTTCACACTAGATTACAAGGCTACAGTCCCTCAAAAAAGTGTGGAATTGGCACAAAAACAGGCACACAGACCAGAGGAACAGAGCAGAGAACCCAGGAATCAACCTACAGGTATGTGGTCAGTTAATTCACAAGGAAGGAGCCAAGAACATACACCAGGGCAAGGACAGTCCCCTCAATAAACGGTGCTGGGAAAACCAGACGCCACACGCCAAAGAACACCGCACTCTGTCTACACCACACACAAAAGGGGCCAAAAACCCAGTTTTCCACATCAAGCCCTTCCTCTCCTGGGTCCTCTGAAGACAGACACCCTCAGCGGTCAGCCACGCACAGGAACCTTCTGCCCACTTTTCCTCACCTTCTCCCTCAGCGGCATCACCTCCCGGCAGGTCCTAAGGAGACCAGGCTCCTGTCAGCATGAACTGGACCCCACAGTGTCCCAAAGCTGAAGCCCCAGTGGGTCCTGAGGAGACCCGGCTTCTGTTAGTGTGGACTCGACCCCGGCTTGTCCCGAAGCCTGGCCATCAGCGTGGACTCAGCCCAGCATGTTCTAGAAGCCAAAGCCCCAGCAGGTCCTGAGGAGACAGGGCTCCTCTCAGCATGAACATGAACAGTATGATCTGAACAGACATCCCGCCGAAAAAGATAAACAGATAGTAAAAGTCATACAGAAACAAGCTCAACATCATACCATTAGGGAACTACAAATTAAAATCATGAGCTATCACAGCACACCTATTAGGACTGCTAAGCTCCAAAAATATGACAATACCAATTGCTAGAGGGCGAGGAACAAAAGGAGCTCTCCCTCATAGCTGGGGGGATGCATGTGCTGCCACTTTGTAAGACAATTTGGCAGTTTTTTCCAAAGCTAAACAAGTCTCACGTTGGGATCCAACAATCACACTTCCAGTATTTAGCCAACTGCTTTGAAAATCTATGTCCAAATGCAAACAAGGATGCAATTATGCACAGCAGCACTTCCATAATGGCTAAAAACTTGAAGAAATCAGGATACCCTTCAAAAGATGAATGCAGTAGAATATGCCACCCCAAAATATGTCTCTCTGGCATAAGGATTATTGGTCTGCTTTAAAAAAAAAAAAAAAGGGGCTTCCCTGGTGGCTCAGTTGTTAAGAGTCCGCCTGCCGATTCAGGGGACACAGGTTTGAGCCCTGGTCTGGGAAGATCCCACATGCCGCAGAGCAACTAAGCCTGTGAGCCACAACTACTGAGCCTGTGCTCTAGAGCCCACGAGCCACAACTACTGAGCCCATGTGCCACAACTACTGAAGCCCGCACGCCTACAGCCTGTGCTCCGCGACAAGCAAATCCACCACAATGAGAAGCCCGCGCACCGCAATGAAGAGTAGCCCCTGCTTGCCACAACCAGAGAAAAGCCTGCACACAGCAACGAAGACCCAATGCAGCCAAAAATAAAATAAATTTTTAAAAAAATCTCAGAAAACTGAGATTGCTGTTTTATGAAGGACATTCACAACAGAGAAATCTCCATTTCTGAGGGTATGTCCCTCTTTGCACCAAAAGTAGAAGAATAATCTTAAGTAACTCTTTCCAATGGGGAAGTCCTGACTTAAATGTGCAAACAGTCATACTCTTGTTTACTGTGCTGTGCATGATAACCTGCCATAACTGGCCTTCCCCCCTTCCCCAGCATCTTTCTTCTGTTTTTAGCTGAAGATGGTATTTAAAGGGATGGTTTTGGTCATTTCAGGGAGTGACTCAGTTTTCCGTGGTATCCCCCCCTGTATTCAGAAGGTATACATGTTATTAAACTTCTGCTTTTCTCCTGGTAATCTGTCTTTTATTGCAGGGGCAGGGGGGCCTCAACCAAAAACCTAGAAAAGTAGAGGGAAAATTGTTTTCCCTCCCATACACGTGTAGTGGAATACTACTCAGCAGAAAAGAATGCACCACCAACCTATGGAAAGACATGGATAAATCTTCAGTATATACTGCTAAGTGAAAGAATCCAGCCTGCGGAGGCTGCACACAGTATGACTCCATTGATGACATTCCGGGAAAGGCAAAGCTACATAGATGATAAGCAGATCATGGGGTGGGGGTTTGAAGTAGTCCATGTGATACTCTAGGGTGGATACCTGTCACTATGCATTTGTCTAAACCCATAGATGTGCATAGCCCAAGGGGCCAATCATAATCTATTCAAATTTAGTTATTTAGGATGTAGGAGTGTTGCAGGATGGAATACATAATGTCACAGAATCTAAGTGTATTAGAAATATATGGAAGCAACTCACTGTAGGGGATGGGATAAAAGGTGCTGACCTAAGTCACCTTTGGAAATGAATGGAATCTGCAGACTAAGGGCAAAATGGACCGTATATAAACAGTGGGCTTTATTCTACGAAGTTCTTTCCAGGGTGTAGTAGCTAACAATTCTGAAACCTCTGCACATGTAACCTGGAAAGGAGCAATGCACAGATAAATGGCAGATGGTGGGAGCCAGGGAGCCAGCCACAGCCTTGCTGTGGGAGTGGGAAGTTACAGATAAGCAAGGGGAGAGCCTCTGCCCTCGTAATACTGGATCTGGGCTTCCAGGGAGGATGCTGACTGGCCGGGGGAAACACACAGATCTTCACGCTGGGAAGACCCTGCAGGCACAGGAAGTTCACGCCCCATCTTTCCACCCATACCTGCTGGAAACATTCAGCCCTCCATAATCAGTCAATTGCAGCGTTTAAGACATTCTCACCCCCAGGCAGATAAAGGAGCATGAGGGTCTTGCTTACCCCTAAGCTGTCCCAGAATCCAGGCCCTGGGTGTGGAGCCAGGTTGGGGGTTCCTCGGCCTCTGAATCCAGGCCCTGGGTGTGGAGCCAGGTTGGGGGTTCCTGGGCCTCTGACCAACAGGTGAGAGGAGGGAGGAAGACCGGTCCTGAGGACAGAGGTTCCCTCAAGTCTGTGAGCCCAGGAGCCCCGATGGGATTCATTCCCAGTGCGGACATGGGCGGGGCCTTCAGTGGTTCTCTGTTCCCCCTGGGCACGTTGATGAAGCCATGGCAGTAGTGGGCCCAGACGTCTCCTGGCGGTGTCTCAAACTCTGACACAGCGGTTTTACAAAGGGACAGGAGAATGGAGCTGAGCCCCTGATGGCCACTCCTTTGTGGCTCTGAGTTGCTTCCACCAGGACCGCAGTCACCTGCACATAGTCTGCTGTGACCTACCTGCCCCCATTGGCCTTTCCTCTCCCTCCCTGTGATGATTCCCATGACATTTCCAGTCTGGACCCCTCTCCCAGGCCAGATGCCTCTGTCCAGCCACTGCACCCCCATCTCACCTTGGGGGCTAACAGGCCCCTCAGAGGACTGGGGCCATAGCTCCCCACACCCAGGAGCAGCCCCACCTTCCCAGGTTGCCAAGCCCAGGCACCGGGTGTACCCAAGCAGAACCCTATTGGGCCTTCCCAGGGCAGACCCCTCCCCCACATGCTCTGCTATAGCTCCTCTCTGAAGTACCTGGATAACAGTATCTGATACACGCTTCCTGAGTTGTTTTACAGATGCTAAAACCACCACCAAGCAGAAGAACTTAACTACTTGATGATCATGAACATGTAGCCCCGGAGCTTCTGGCGCCTAAGAATTTATAATGTTAACCGCCTGTTACCTCACCATCAACCAGAGAATTGTGCACCAGCTGATCACATACCCTGCGACGCCCCTCCTTCACCTGGCCTTTCATATTGCTTTACTGAAATCCTTCAGGGAGCTTGGGGTTTTAGAGCACAAGCCAGCTGGCCTCCTGGTATTGGCACTTTTACAATTAAAGCTGCACTTTCCTTCACCACACCCGGTGTCAGTAGACTGGCTTTACTGCACTCGGGCAAGCCGACCCACGTTTTGTTTGGTAACACTGGGGCCTCCCAGGCTCCCACCCTCCTTGTGCCCCAGTGACTGTCATCTGCTCCTCCAGTCTTGTTGCAGCAAAAGTAGAAATGAAGTTTTCCTTCCCCTGAGAACAAAGAAAACAAAGGGAACAGCGAACAGGCTAGAGAAGAAACATAACCTGGCCTGAAAGTGTTCATCACTCCTTGTTTTACTTTGTCACTAACCTGTAATAACTAGATTTGTACTTTTCAAAGCTAACCTCACTCCCTGACACTATGTAATTTACATTTAGCACCCATGACTCTGTGTGAGTTACATCCCCTGCCTCTCACTCCCTAACCCTATTATGTCCAGCACTTACATTCTATACGCCCCTCATAACAAATCACCCCCTATAGCTTTTGCATTTCAGAAACGAGGTCACCGCCGATAAACCAGAGGCAAACGTATGCAATTACCAGACTGCTGGACCCCAATTACCACGCGGCCTGATGCCAGCTATGACTGTTTTGAAATAATGCAAAGGAAAGGAAGAATGCAAGACCTTCACTACTTTTATCCTCTTCCTATACCCCAGACTGCGAGAGGCCCACACATAAAATTTTCCCTGATTCTCAAGGAGCCGGGGGTGCCTAGTTCTTGAGGCACTAGCCAGCTGTATCTTCCCTTCTGCCTGGCAGAAACATAAAGCCATCTCTCTCTTCCTCCAAAAGCCCTGTCTCTGTATTTCTGTTTGGCCTCGGTGCACAGGGAAGCCAAGATTTCGACAACAGTCTGTGGCCAGTTCCCACACTAATTCCGCTCTACGCCCACAGCCCTGGCCCAAGCCCGATCTGGTGCCTGGTTCCTCCATCAGGCCTGACAAAGCTCCCTGCCCGCACGGTGCGTCTCACATCCAACCCTAACCTGGTCTTTCTGAAGCATAAACGAGACTGACTCTCTCCCGCCTGTAATCCCCCAAATGTTTCCCCACTTTCGCTAGGGTATCTGCCGGGAGAGACATCTGCCAAGGCCCTGAGAGTCCCCGGCATCCCCACTAGGCTGCTGGCTCCTGAATGCCCTGACAATGAGCACCTCAGCAGGCTGGGCGACACAGCAGGAAACCCCAGAACTGCTCACCTCAGGACTGGACCGGCACTGCCACGGCCTGATCAGAGACACCAGAGAAGGGTTCCCCAGCTGGGACACAAACTCTGCACGAGTGGCCTCTCCTTGAGCCATTACATCAACTCGTGTGACTTGCGGGAAGGAAGGACTGAAGCACACTTGGTTCCTAAGGAGGATGGTATAGGCTCAGTCATGTCCCCCCAAATTCACATGCTGAATCCCTAACCCCCAGGACCCCAGGATGTGGCTGTATTTGGAGATGGGATTTTTAAAGAGGTGATCAAGGTAAAAATGAGGTCACTAGGGTGGATCCTAATCCAATAAGATTGATGTCCTACAAGAAGAGATTAGGACACAGATAGGCACAGGGGGAGACCATGTGAGGACCTGGGGAGAAGATGGCTGTCTAAGCACCAAGGAGAGAGGCCTCAGGAGAAGCCAGCGTGCACACACCTTGATCTCAGCATCCAGGACTGGGAGATAGGTCTGTTATTCAAGCTGCCCTGTCTGTGCTATTTGTTACGGCGGTCCTGAGCAGACTCACACGCAGGGTTAACTCAGGGCTCAGACTGGACAGAGCCCACTCTCCATCCCCCTGTACGTGAGTTACAGGAACCCCAGGAACTGAGGAGGGGGGTCCCTGAGGGGAGGCACAAGATAGAAGATGTTAGGCATTAACATGGCTGCATTCATGTCAAACGTGCCTGAAGTCCAATCACACGAGATGGTTTTGTCCTGTATGTACATCGGCACCTTCAGTCTCAACTGCAGATCTTTGGCTTCACCAGCTCCACTGAGAGCATTAGCTTCACCTGCTGTGGACCATCTCCTATAGGATTTCCAGAACCACAAAGCACTGAAGCTTCACAGGACCCAGTGTCTGTGCGCTACCGTCCAGGTGACTGTCACAACAGGGCCGCACAGCTGGCCATCAGAACCCATTTCCCTTTTTCCTGTTCACAGCTACCCTGCATCTCCCAGCTTTCCCACCCCTTCCAGCTGGGGCATAGTGTCTCGTGTTACAAAGGGAAACAGGTGGAGGTGGTGAGGGCCTTGGCCAGCCTGCCTCCTACGACAGAGTGCATGAAGCCCAGCTTTTCACCGCACCCTGTTGGTTGGAGACCTCACCTGGAAGCAGGGAGGAGAAACAAGGGGGCCAGAGCCTGGGACCTGACATTCACCTACCCTGGACTCTCACAAGAAGGGGACAGACACATCTTGTGCTCCAGCCCAGATTTGGGAGACACTTTGTTCCAGCAACAAACTTTGCCTTAAAAGCCAAGGTGCTTTACAAACCCCTCCCCAGCTGTCACAGAAAGTCAGGCTTCATTTCATTATAGTTTTCTCCAAACCTAGCTCATGCTGAGAACACCTCTCAGGGAATGGTGCATCAGAGAAGCCCCTTTAAAAGATCCCTGGAGTTCAGCTCTCCCAGCCCTGCCTTCAGTTTAAGGGAGAAGTTTCCTTGACAAACCTTCTCAGTTTCCTGGACAACCAAGCTTCACAATCTCCCAAACTCTTCTCCTTCAAACATTCCTATTTTAGGCTGGACAAGCCTAAAGAGACAGTGCTGTCATCAGGTACCAGAAACCGATTCCCCCAATCCTGTAGTTATTGGTTACATGATACTATTGATAATGAAATCCCAGAAGAGCCAGCTTTACAATATAACCATTTCTGGACTCTGCGCTGGGTCCCTTTCCACGGACAGAGCGGATTGCCTGTTTCCACAGACCCCGTGGTGGAAGAGCTCAACTAATGCAGCCAGGACAGGACCATATCTGGGAAAAGGGTCTTTGTATATGTACTTAAGGATCTCGAGGTGAGGTCATCTTGGGTTAGGGTGGCCCTCAATCCAATTGAGAAAGTCCTTATGAGACACAAAAGAGGAGAAACACAGACACAGAGGAGAAGCCACGTGAAGACAGAGGCAGAGATGGGAGGGATGCAGCCACAAGCCTGGGAATGCCTGGAGCCCCCAAAAGCTGGAAAAGGCAGGAAGAACCCTATCCTGGAGCCTTTGGAGAGACTTCTGTCCTGCAACACCTTGATCTCAGATGTCTGGTCTCCAGGACTGGGGGAGGATGAATTCCTGTTGTTTTCAACCACCCAGCTCTTGGTCATTTCTTACAGAAGCCACAGAATGGTCACACAGACCCTGCTCTGTAGGATCCTGGAGTGCGGGTCTCATTAAAGGCCCACAGAGGCTGGATTACAGAACCCTTAGTGTCAGCATTGGGCCTCAGAAATACTAAAGCAGTGGCTGGACACCAGAATGTTGAGGGGTCAGTCAGAAGCCCATCCCTAAGGGTGCCGGCTACACAGGGCCTCCCCTGGTTTTTACGCCTGTACCTGTTGGGGATAAGTATTTCCATCCTGATTCAGGACTTCTGATGTCACCCTTCACCTTGCTAATCAAGAACCCACTAGTTATACAGATGAAAACCCTATCAGGGCACTTGCTCCAGTGATAAACAATTCTGAAGTTGGTCAGAGGCGGGGATCATCTCCCATGCAGCCAGCAGCTCCCCCGCAAGGAGTGTCCTCATCGCAAGGCTGGGGGATGGTGCTGAGGCGTCTGTGAGTAAACGTGAGCTGAGCCCCAGGCCAGCTGCTGCTGAACTGTTCCCACCCTTCCCAGGTAAAACACCTGAATGTGTGCAAGGACTTGAAAGCCTAGAGGAAAGGGCTTGGAGTCACACCAGCCACAGCACGCAGGCCCAGTTGGTGCCTGCAGGCCAGCCAGGATGGTCCTGGCCCCAGGCGCTCTTCTGGAAGCTTTCCATTTCCCTGCCTGAGGTACCCCTCCTGTCCCGGCCCCCACTGTGTTTTTCCTTCCTCACCTCTGCCCGGGGAGAAATTCCAGCAGAAGGTATGGGTGACACATTCTCTCCTTTAGCAGGTGGCAGACGGCAACTCCTGCAGAAAGTCCAGCAGAGCCCCATTCACACTGGGCCACCCACAGAGCCGTGGCCCCCCACTCCCTCCCAGCAGCCCGGCCCCGAGACTACTGACAGGGCAGAGAATATGGCGTCAGGCCCAGCTGCAGGGACTCTTGCTGTCTGGAGCGGTGTTTATACTGACCTCAACGCAGGCACACCTGGGGAGGGCTGGCCGGCAGGGTCAGGCCGCCCAGGTCAGCCAATCCTCACCCCTCAGGGTCTCACAGTTGCATTCTAGCCAAATTCTAGCTCTCACATTCCTGCCCCAGTGCACCTGGGGTCGGGGGCAGCAGACCCAGGCTCTGTTCCGGCAGAAGCTCCCTTTCTGTGAACAGGTCTTCCCCCACTCCCATTATCCTCACTGGAGACTCAGGAGGCCACAGCATCGGGGCACCTCCAGCACTAGGACCCCACCCTAGGGAATCTCTCAAGAGCAGGGACCAGGCCTGCAGGTGGAGAGGAGGAGGGAGCCGGCCTCTTCAGGATCCCCGGGGCTAGGAAGCCTCCTACGCAGGAGGGCCTTGGACTCAGCTTAACTGCCACCCAGGGTCTCCTATCCCACCCCTGGTAGGGGGGTCCTTCAGATTCCGGGGCCCCAAGATCCTCCTCACCGACTTCTGACCCCAACTGCAGAGTCGGGGACCCCCTCTGCGGCTTCTTTTTTCTAGCTCCCAGAATTCCCTGAATCTGTTATACCCAGGGTTTATTATGGCGAAGGATGCAAGTTAAAATCAGCGAGGACAGGGGGATGAGGAGGGTCCAGCTTCCTTGGCTGTGGTAGCCCAGGGAATCCCACCTGAGTCCTGTAGTGCAGGGTTTATTGGGGTCTGTCACGTCAATGTGGGGACCACCATGTGCCTGACCTTGGCCTCCAGCCCCCGGGGGACTCAGGAAGTCCCACCATGTATCACGCCGTCAGCACAGACCAGCCTGGAGCGAGGCCCATGGAACAGCTCTGAAAGGAGGAAGATGGGGCAAGGACAGCTCGCTGGCTGCAGGGAAGGTGCTTATGACTGGCTGTGGCCCCCAGCCAGGCTGATAGCAGGCCTGAGAGCCTCAACGAAGGGAAAGAAAAGAGAGAGAGGATGGAGGAGAACAGTGGGGGAGGGGTCAATTCACCTCCAGGTGGCAAAACACAAGTGTCACAGCAGAGACTGGGGAGGAGAGGGGGTCAGGTGGGAGGAGCCGGAGAAGAAATACCTGGAGGACGCTTCCTCCCCTCCCCACTCGAGACAGGGCGCACGGGGTGGGCGACAGTGTTTGCATCCACTCCCCTCACTAAGAATGTGCGCTTCAAGCTGGTCTTGAGAACACACCTCATTCGTCACTGTGACTGCAGGTTGGGTCTTCTCTGCCCACCTCCCCCTCACATTTCACTTGGCCCTGAAGTCGTCATTTTTTCAGGCAAACAGTCTGGCTCAGTGGGCAGAGCTGAGCACCTTGGAGGCAAATCCTGAGTCGCAGGTGTAATATATATTCATATTAATAATTTATTTATATTTATTTATTTATTTTATTATAATAAAATAATACTATATAAATATATATGCATATAATGTAAATAAAATGTTAAATATGATATACTAATATTATTTTAATATAATAATATTTATTAATATATCAACACTATATGTTCATATTAATCGTACATAGGCTGATTTACTTAGTGACATCCTTGGCAAGAAGAAAAGTGAAGCCTATAGAAAGCAGAAGATCTGAGAACTTTGAAGATCTTTGAGAGAACTCCATGCCCACGATGTAAATGGAGAGAAGTATGTGAAGGGCGCCTGGCCAGGGCTGCTCACACAGCTTTTCTAGGCACCCTGTTTACTGGGTCAAGAGTGAATAAGGGAGCCCCAGATGTCTGGATAAAAGCAGGAGCCTAGGGTCCAGGGACCAGCCCCCCTGGACAATGCCTGTCCTTCTTTCACCATATTGCAGTGGCCCAGACCGACCGCGCATCACCTCCTCACTTACACTCCTGTGAACAAACATTACCACTTCTCCTACACAATGAAGTGTGCGTGTTGCAGAAGAATTGGCACCTTCAAAATAGTGACAAACATCTTAAAACTATAGAGAGAGGGAGAAGGAGAGATAGATGGACAAATAGGTAAGCATGCCACAGTTGTAGACTATAATTTAAAATTTATGAAAGAAGAAAGAAATGTTAAAACTCTGTGGCTCTCAGGCTTCCCTGGTGGCGCAGTGGTTGAGAGTCTGCCTACCGATGCAGGGGATATGGGTTCGTGCCCCGGTCCGGGAAGATCCCACATGCCGTGGAGCGGCTAGGCCCCTGAGCCATGGTCGCTGAGACAGTGCGTCCGGAGCCTGTGCTCCACAACGGGAGAGGCCACAACAGTGAGAGGCCCGCGTACCGCAAAAAAAAAAAAAAAAAAAAAAAAAAAAAAAAAAAAGAACTCTTTAGCTCTCAGCTTTTATTTTTACCAATGCCTTCATTAAACAATTTATCAGTCATCTAAGTACAGTAGATTCTAAATCATAAAATAGGATTTTAATTTTGAAGTACTGTAGTTTTCTACATTACCAGAATGTACCTTCAAATCATCCAATGTCTTCTTAACCAAAGCAGACATTTGTTGCATATTCAAAGACCCAGTCAGAATGTTCCCAGGAGGGTAGGGAGGAGTTTCCTGGAACATCGTCTGCCCTTCCCCTGTTGCCAGAAGTAAGAGTGTTTATTAGTTTTGAAAGAGTTTGGTGAACTGGTTCAGTTCCTACACATGCAGAAATTGTTTGTTGACCAACATTCTCCACTAGGTTCAGCCTCCACTTGAATGTGCCCTAAATCCCGAGCCACTAAGCAGGCCAAGAGCCTCGCTGTCCCATTAACCCCTCTGCTTCCACCCACCAGAGTCATGGGCCCACAGGATGCAGAATAGACTGGACTCTCTAGGCCGCTCGTCTCCTCCTACCCTTCCCCACTCACAGGCCCAGAGAAACCAAGCCTCTTGCCCTGATTTAAGGAGGAAGGAGATCCAGCAACAGTGCCAGAAGAGGCACATGGGAGGGGCCCTTGCACTCCCAGAGAGCCGTGGACTCGTCATGTAGGTTTGGGTGGAACATGGTAGCTGGAAGAGACTCAGGACCTGACACCTATGGGACTTCACCTGTTGTACAGACTCAGAAACCGTCTGTGGGCTGTGCGAGCTGAGGAACGGTGGGGGCACTTGGATGGACTGGAGGTAGAGGGGAGGGTTTTCCCTGTTGCAAAGCACAGGCTGTGGTCTTTCTGGGCTGGAAATATTGACAGCTCAGCACCTAATGGAGCGTGTTGGTTGGAGGTGTCCTGGTAGTAGAGTTTCTTAGGGAGGTGAGAGGAGATTCTGGGAGGATGCAAAACACCTCTGAGAGCCTTGGACCACACACCCAGCCTTCTGACCCCAGCGGTAGAAGGTAGCAATTTCTTATATTTAAAGCTGTCCCAGGTCAGGACAGCCGATTTCCCAGGGCCTGAACAATGGAGAATACAGTTGGGTGTTGCTAACGATGAGCAGTGTCCCTGAGCAGAGGACAGACGAGGGTTCCCGAGCAGCCAGAACAAAGGCTGTTGGTTCAGCAAGACAGTCATGAAGGGGGTGAGGCAGACACCATGCTGGAACTCACAGCAATCTTTGCCATTGAATAAGCCCCCACAGGGGAGTGAAGTGTTGGAAGAGGGAAGGGAAGATGGGGGACTGTGCGGGGCAGCCACACAGGTGAGCGTGCATGGAACACATAGAACATCTTAGTTCCTTGGAGGGTTTTTATTGAGAAAATAAGGACAGGTCCATGAGGCAGCCCTGAAATATGGATGGTCTAGAAAGTCATTTACTTTTTTCTTGTCAAGCTTTACCTCTTCCGGGTGGAAAGAGAAAAAGAGAAAGAAAGGAAGGAAGGAAGAAAAGAATGACAAGAGATGTCCCTAAGTGTTCACTGGTTCTCCTCCATAGGGGCCTGTCCTTGACCTCAGCAGAATATGCCCTCAGGAGACCAGCACTGTACCTCATGTGACCCCAGGGTGACTGCAGGTCCCAGGGCACTGCTTCCTTGTCCCAAGCACAACAACTTGCCTGGTGGCAGCTACCCTCTTCACTAGAGTCTCTCAGTGTCCGGAGTTCTTTTTGCTACAATGAGGGACACTAATAGTGGGGTCATGATCATGATGGATGATGTTGGGGATTCCAAGGAAGGGCAGCATGGCTGGGCTTGTGTCCTCTGGGCCTACTGGAAGCTCCAGGTGAGTGAGGTAAGTTGGGGCCAGGCAGGGAAGCAGTACTCAATGTTAGTCAACTGTAGACTTTAAATGGTTAAAATGGAAAATATATGTTTTACAATTAAAAAAAACCCTCCAAAAACCCTGGTGGCATGTGAATGTACATAAAACCTTATGGTTTAAAAAGAAAAATTCTTAGGCCAAACGAAGGAGTACATTACTGATACATTCTAAAGCATGAGCCTCAAAAGCATGATATTCAGTATAAGAAGCCAGACATAAAGGGCACATATTGTATGATTCCAGTCACATGAAATATTGAGAATAGGCATATCCGTGGAGACAGAAAGCACATTTGTGGTGGCCACAGCCTGAGCATAGGTGGAATAGAAGAGACTAATGGGGATGAGGTTTCTTTTTGAGGTGATTAAATGTTCTGGTATTAGTGCCGATGGTTGCACAACTTTGTGACTAGATTATCAATCACTAAATTCTACACTTTTCAAAGGGTGAATTTTATGGTATGTGAATTATGTCTCAACTTAAAAAATGGTGATTAATAAATGTGATTTTTAAAATAACATGGGGAACATTATCATGAGTTTTATTTGCTTCCTGCCATCCTAAGCTCTGTAGATATGAAAAAAGACACACACACACCCCAAATGAGAACAAGCACT
This sequence comes from Tursiops truncatus, assembly GCF_011762595.2. Classification (NCBI taxonomy): domain Eukaryota; kingdom Metazoa; phylum Chordata; class Mammalia; order Artiodactyla; family Delphinidae; genus Tursiops; species Tursiops truncatus. The sequence continues at coordinate 888,776 of NW_022983296.1, read as the reverse complement.
ATTTACTGAGAACTTGTCTATAGAGCACGGGAGTCAGCCACCACCACTCACATCAGGCTGAGACTCAGGGCACACATAAGAGTGGGGACACTTTCTGATGGCAAAGAAAAGGAAGGCATGTGCTCCCCAGAGCTTGTGATGTGAGGAGGCTGGAGACAAGTTGATAGGAAGAGGGTCGTCCTAAGTGATTACTTAAGGGAATATATTTGGCTTTCCCCGCATTTGGTTCTACATGGAAAGGACTGAAAATGACGAAGCTGTGAGTCATTCACCAAATCCTGACCCTTCGGGTCTATTGCTGCAGAGGTTGGAGTCTGGTTTTCCAGATTGGTTTCTGCAGGGTGTGGGGCAGGGCCTTGTGGCTGGAGGGAGAGGTTCCCAGGCTTCCAGGTGGATTTAGAAAACTCTGCATCCCAAAACCCTTCTTCATCATCTTCAACCAATCAGAGACTCTGTGGGTAGAGAAACTTGAATCAATGTCTTTAAAATTAACTGCAAACAGAATTGAAAATGACTAATGTACAATATAATGACATACTAAAAGGCAAATATCAATAGAAGAATCAAACAGAATTTTATAAATTCCTTCCAAGCAATGAGTATGCTCAATGAAAATCACACGCTCATGAACTTCAGTATTTGGTAGTACATATCTGTGTGAAAAGAATTTTCAAATATGAAATGTATAAACAATGCAAAATCTCCTTATAAGTCAGCATTAACAGCTGAAATTTTGATGATAGGAACATGTAATAAGCTAAATGGCATCCCCCTTGCAAAACAATTCCATTTTTCTCATTAGCAGAATTGTATCACAAAAAAATGTACTAAATATATTTTAAATTTCATAGATAAACATTTTGTGAAAAGAACTGCAAACTATAGTAATTATTACAGTAATGTCAACTTACTGTAAATCTTAGGATTTCTTATTTCACTAATGTTCACATTGTAGTGAATCTCATGACAAAAAGAGTTCATTAAATTTTCTTCTTGACCGAATACCGAAATCTGGCCTTCTGGTCGACCTTGCCGCTGCAGACGCCAAGTGACATGCAACTGGTGTGAACCTCAACAGGAAGTATCCAGATTGCACACGGGCGAAGGCGCAACGCCACGCTCCTGACAACCGGCCTCGACTCAGGCCACCATCGGTCCCCTTTCTCGCCCTGGGGTGTCCTCTCCTGCGCCCGCACGTCTGTAGGCCGTTCACTGTCTGCAGAGCTTCTTCAGAGAAGCTACCGACAACCGCGCCCACCCAGGGCCTCGGCCAGGCTCGTGTCTCCTCCCGACCATCACGGATGCTCCGGGCGGTCCCTGTTTCCCAAAGAGAAACGACAACGACTTACGACCACCGTAGCCTAGGAGGAACTGCCGCCCCTCCAGGAGCGCCCTACACGCTTGCCCTCGAAAGTCCGAGGTGAGGGGACCTGAACAGTTTCGAAACGCAAGCGCCACGCTGACGAGGCCACCAAGGTGGGGACGAGAGCTCCCCGCATAGACGTCGGTTCAATCTGCCGGGTGGCTCCTGTCTGTTGACCCGCATCCTGTGCCCCTGCCTCAGGGCAAGATCCGCCCCCGTGACCGCCTCGAGTGGAATCCGGAGAAACTGAAGTGGAACCCGTTGAGCAGCCCCACCGCCAGGACTGCACCATGATGGACCCGGGCCCCCAGCCGGCGAGGAGGCACCGACGGATCGTGACACACGGTGTACGACGCTGGTCACGGACATCCTCTCGTGGTCGCGCGTAACAGGACGTGACGTCTCCGCGGGCGCCAAGGGGCACAAAAGACTGCTGGTCGACAGGCGCAGACCTCCCCAGAAACCTGCGAGGGAGCTCAGCGCCAGCCCCACAACACACGTCTCTCCACATTCAATCTCTGGTGAGAGCAGGAGGCGCCATTCACTCCGCACCACCGGGATGGTCGCCGCCAGCGTCGCCGGCCTCAAGGAAATCTGGCCCGCGCCTGGGGGACGAGTCACATCCCTCGCGAAGGTCGCCAGAGCTCAGAAGGGAAGGGATAATATAAAATTGGCCGCCAGGTGGCTCCCGACAACGGGTTCGAACGTCAGCGGGATGGATTCTGATCGCTGGTCGGCGAGGGATCAGCTCCGACCGCCCAAACGCTCGAGTTCGTCTCGGGCCGTCCACCTAGGAGCTACCGGCCCCCAGCAGCGGACGGGGCTGGGAAGATTTGTGCAGGAGGCTGCCGCGAAGGAGATGCGCTCCTCACGCTAATGTGGAGAATTCTGCAGTCAGAACCCTGACTCTGGACACTTGGGTTCCCTTAGTGCCCAGCCTATTACCTCCTTATCAGGAGACCTTAGCAATTCACTTGGTTGCTCCAATTATCTCTGCCCACCCTACACCTGTGCAGCTCTTCTCTCCATGAGCCTAGAGCTGCTTTCCCAAGGAAGACAACCCCATGCCATTGCAGGTAGGAGCCAAGGAGACAACTGAACATTTGCATCTGGAACTATGAGAGAAATTTTATGTATCCAACGCAGGAAGATACAAGACTGAGAGGGTCTTATAACTTTAGCACCACATGAGCATAGCTTTCATGCAACAGTGACGCACACTCGGCAAGTCCAGGGGTGTCAGGAAGAAGAAACACACACACACACGCACACACACAAGCACACACACACACACATCTCCAGGTCTAATAAGAACACTTACCAGGGCTGGCAATGGTGGGAGCAGAAAGCCCATTGTTCCCACCTCTGGGGTTCCCTGGGCTAGAATCCCAGCTCATTCAGGCAGATCCTGGTTGTTTTACTGATGGATCTGTGTGGGAGTGAGGTCTTGGAGCTCCCCAGACTGTCATTTGCTGTCCAGTGCTCTACACTTTGTTCTATGTACTATGCCCCTTCTCCTCCATACACAGTCACAATTAAGAAAATAAGAATCTGTAGACATTGCATTCAACTTTCTAATTTGAATGAAGGTTAAGAACACAAAGGAACAGAGTTATGTGAATAATTTTGCTAAGGAACTTACTTTTATTTTTTTGAAGCTATCAGAATGCTTATGAGTAGTCTGTAAAAGGTTAATCTTTTTTTAAAATTAGGAAAAATAAATGATTCTTTAGTGCTATCTCTCACCAAACCCCAAATCACCCCAGCACTTATAACACAGGACTCAACTGATGAAACGTCTGCTCCCCACTGGCCTAGAGATTTCTGTTCTGAGTTATTCTCTATCCCCTGTGTTCACTGCATTCCTAAGTCCACTGCAGCCAGTAACATGATGAAGGAGGCCACTGAGCCCAAGGGATGACCTTTCAAAAAAGAGAAGGAAAAAACCTCTCCCGTCTCCTGTGAGGTCACAGCCTTAATGGAGGCTGGAACAAGTGAAAGTAAATGTTGGGAAAGAGAGTGTTTCTACATTGGTCCCTGACCTGCCATATCCCTAAAAGAATGGTGAACATAACTGGCGTTAATATTTCCTGGGTGCACTTAGAAGATCCAGACCCAAAGTACAAACCTAACCATTTGGCAAAAGATGGATCACTACAGGAACAAAAGTAAGCCTTTTTTTCTCACCTGTTGTTTCATTATCAGGAACTCTGGCACTACCTGACCTCCTCTGCATCCTTATGCAGGGACAATCTGAAAGTCAAGCAGATAAATCTGAGGAAAAAGAAAGCAGCCATGAGAACCCAGCCTTTCAAAGTATTGTTAGATACATCAGGCATCAATCCCCAACCACTCAGCTGGGAGTGACTCCTCCCACCTTACCCACAGACATGCTCAGACAGAAGGAACGCTTTTCCTTCCCATGGTCAAGAACAAGGCTGCATTGCCTACTCGGCTTGTGTAGAGGATGCAATATCCCCATTTTGCAGAAAACAATGCAAATTATGGGGTGTTATACTTTGATTCGACTTACTGTTCAGTTATTATTTTATTAATATTCAGTTCCTAGGATTAACACTAATTCCCAGATAACCCTTACCATGATCTTCTGGCGAGTCCTGTCTCCACAGCAAGGACACCTCTTGAAAAGTTCTCATTTAATAATTCTTGGTGAAAGGCACCTTCATTTGCTCCAACACCCATTCCAGGACTTTAGCACCCCACCTTCCCTGTTGCGCCCCCCGCCACATTGGATGCCCTTGCCCTCAGTCACTTGGTTCCTCCCCATGTGGAAATCAGCAACATCAGAGCCTCAACCCTAGCTCTGCCCTCCATGTCCTTGGACATGTGGCCAGGAGATTTTCTATCAATTTAATGAAGGATGGAACAATCTGAGGACCCATGTCTTTTGACATCACATGTCAAACACTAACCTGGGCTTCAATGAAAAGGTAATTGATTAAACATAGCTCATGGATATAGTGTTTGAAACATAAAGAAGACCTAAAACTTAATCAGAAAGCTATGACCAGTGAGGGTTTACCAGATAGAAAATCTGTGAATTCAGCAAAGTAACATTACCTGTGAATGTAAATAACATGGGAAGATTTTCAATGAAGACCATCACTGAGGAAGCCGTCTAGAAATCACATGAAGAGAAGTGACTGAATGAGTATTATGTGAGTAATTTTTAACAGCCTCTCTTTCCTTGTCAATAGCAGGGATTTCGTGCTGAAGAAGAGCCCACTGAATGCAATGAATATGAGGACATGTCATATACAACAACCTTAACTCCACGTGTGTTACACTTTCAGCCCGAATGGGAGAGACTTCAGCCATTATTCATCATTGAATTAACATAAGCAAATTATACTAGAGGGAAACCATGCAGATCTCAGAATGTGGAAGGTTTTTAGTCACCCTCCAACCTTAGACAACATGAGAGAGTGCACCCTGAAGTGACTCTTGCAAATGTCCTGAACGTGGGAAATAATTCAGCTGAAGCCTCGCATTTATACACCAACAGCTCACACTGGAGAAGACGAACCTTATCAAGGTAATGTAGCGAGAGAGCTGACTTTTATTCACACCAATAAACTCACACGGAAGAGAAGCCCTATATTTGGAATGACTGTGGAAGAGCTTACAGTGACCATCCAACACTTTAATATCATGAGCACATTCACACAAGAGAGAAACCACAATTAATATCATTTATGTGAGAAAACACTTAGTCAAAGCCATAACCTTAGTCATGGGGGAGAATTCACACTGATGAGAAACCCTACAAATGCAATGAATGTGGAAAAGCATTTAAACGCAGCTCTCATGCTTATACGCACTAGAAAACTCGAAGGAGAGACACCCTATGTCTGGAATCCATGGGGTGCAGCCTTTACCCAGAGCTCCCACTTTTATCAACACCAGCGAATTCATACTGAGTAGAAACCCTGTGTCTGTAATCAAGGATATTGAGCCTTCAGCCAGAAATTATCCCTTTTAAACCACCAGGAAAGTCATGTGGAGAGAAACCCTGGCCCTGTAATAATGGTGGAAGAGCCTTCAGTTGGAGCTCCAGCCTCAGAATACACAGAGAACTCAGAGTGGGCTGCATCCCTGACACAGTAGAGAAGACATCCCAAGGTTTACTACGAGGAGAACCCTCTTGGTGTAAGCCATCTAATCACTGCTGTAGAAGAAATCTGATGAAATGAATGCTAGCGTTCCATTAGTCATGGAGTCATTAGACGTGAGAGGGTTCACACTGAAAAAATAGTCTCAGTGTAATGAAGGAAGAACATTCTTCAGTGATTCATTATTCCTGACTGAACAAGAAAATGCTCACACTGAGGAGATGCCAATTCTAAAGACAATGTGGAAAATCTTTCACTTGCTATTCACATCAGAAAACTCATACTGGGAAAATAGTCTATAAAGAATGTGTTAGCATGCAATTGAGTCAATAATTCAGTCCTTCAGCAATTGTCTTATTATTAAATATACAATATAAAGATGTAGATGGTGAAGGGGTTTGAGAAGTGCTGCAAGCAATATTCAGTATCAAGTAAGAAGAAACGAGGCAAACCTGCTTCAGTAGCTCATTCAAATGTGTCATTCAAAATCATGAAATATTGTGATACGTAAGAATGGGCCCATTTTCTGTTAATACTCTGTCACTGTTGATCAGTTAGATACTTTCTGTCTTTATAAAATTATCACCATAATTACAAAGACTGGGATCAGTCAGGAAACAACGATGAATGTTAACTGAAAATGTAAAGCATAGTATGATGTGTGTTAACTCTTACATTAGCGTCCAAATATGTGTATACACATTCAGGATGAATGGCTTCAAGGATAATTACACACATACTTTGTGATTAACCTCTGCTGCTTCAATTAATTCTATTACTTAACTTGCATTTACTATTTCCCGTATGACTTAAAAAATTATACATTAATTATATTTAAAGAAAGGTGAATAATTGTGGGTACCTGGACAGGAAGAACTCAAGAATTCAGAGTCGGACGGTGGTTTAATCCTTACTTAGCATTTTGTAGCCAAGGGTTTCTTTGTTTGTTTTGTCCAAGAAGAACAGATAAATATCTTCAGGACTGAGAAGGTAAAAGATCTTTGCAGACATAAAAAGAGTTCTACTTAAAGAATGTATTAGAACATTGAGGGGTGCATATACTAAATCACGTAAACACAATGGAGATCCCTCAGAGAGCCATTGGTAAGTCTACCTTTAAAGCTTTACTCTTTGATGTAGAAAAATGGTACTAAAAAAAGTTCCTGGAGAAAGGTCACCATAGAGACAATGTCTATTTTGTCAATTAAACCTTCAAGAAGGCTAGTTAGGGAGAGTGTACAGGCTGCATGATGAGTTCTGGCCCTTTTTCAGTTCAATTTTTTTTCTTTGTTGGCCAAAACATTCGTTATAGCCCTGAGGTCCATTGGAGTCTAATGGGTTGAGAAATGGTATTCTAGGACCTATAAAGCCCATCATGGGGACTTTCCTAGCATTCCAGAGGTTAAGACTTCAACTTCCAATGCAGGGAGTGTGGGTTCGATCCCTGGTTGGGGAGCTAAGATCTCACATGGCTCACAGGCAAAAAACAAAAACAGAAAACAGTAAATTGTAACAAATTCAATAAAAAAAACTTTTAAAATGGTCCACATCAAAAAAAAATCTTTAAAAAAAATTTTTTTTAAAACCCATGATGTTACCTGCAACATTACTGTGTGTACATGCATCTGAGTGCACACACAGACACCCATTCAAGGGAGGGACAGTGTAACAACTATCTGATCATAAAGGGAAAATGCGATTCAGGAATTATTAGCATAAAGGATTCATGCAGGAGAAAAATAAGATAAATCATTGTTTATTCATTTATAAATTTTCATTCATTTGTAAACTGTTCATTTATTTATAAACTTTTCAATTATTAAATATTTAATGAGAACTTCCAATATTTCAGAACCTGGATTGTTATGATGATTAAACATAAATAGCAGAACGCCTTTCTCTTCATAGAACTCTATATTCTAACGCAGGCAATAAGAATAAATTGCAAAACAAAATTTCTGACGTTAAAAAAAAGACATGTTCATACATTGTATAGTCACAAAATATCACTACTGGTCTACAATAAAAAGTTGGCACTTCATAAAATAAAATTGACATTTAAAACAGTCTCAATTCTGGAACTTTGAAAAGTTATATATTTTTAGAAAGACTGGTTAGTAAAAATAGTTTACAAAATTCTCAATTTTGGAAAAGCTTGTCTTCATGAATTGGGGAGAGCAAAGCTAGATTTCCTGTCTTAAGATCCAGGTTTGCTCTTCTCTATATTCCAAAATAAAAATTTTAAATTGTTAGAATTCAAAACTACATGTTTGAAAATCAGTGACGATTTTTATAAGGATAAAAATTCTGCTGCATGTGCCTCTTAAAATTCCTTTCATTATCCATTTTATTCAAAATTCAACCGGTTACCATTTTAAAGGATAACAGACAAGAGGATTGCTATCTTGCTCTGTATATTGGGCTCTTAATTCCTTTCTAATTTTTTTGATAGCCCAAAGCAATCCAAAATAACACATTATTATCATAAAATCCAGAATTTCCCAGTGTGTTCTGTAGTGTATAGAGTCCCAATGCGATTATATACACTTGTGGTAAATTTGAAGTTATATGTATTCCTAAATGCAAAATAAAAATCTAAAAATGCATTTACCTATATGTTTCATTATGCAATAATGCCCTTTTAAGAAAGAAATGGCTTACCAGATGCAAGAATACCTGGAAGTTGCATAATATGTTTTTATATTTAATAACAGAAAATAAGGTAATAAGTGATTTTTTTGTTGTTATATATTTTTATATTCTTTTGTAAATTACATATTCATTGCTTCATCAATGTGATTTTTTTCTGGTTTATTTTACTCCAGTGTGAATTATAGTGCATTAACTCTTGATAGTTTTCTATTAGAAAATGATTCTTGATGAAATTCTCCATGATCAATTAACTTTGATAAACACTGCCACAGGCAAGACATGTCACCAAACCAAAATTTAAAGTAAATACTTTTATGGCTTACAATGTCCTATTTTGAGGCTCAGAAATATGTAGCAGTTTTTGCAGTTGATGCTAATTTGTGTGGGTGCTAGGTTTTAGTTACACTAATTTGTGATTATTTCTGAGATGAAAATAAAAATATCTGCAGGTGGATTCCCTTCCTCAGTGCAGGAATAATTGTGAATTAGTGTTTATTCTAACTGAGATTACTGAGAGTAATGTAACATAGTTACTTCTACCTAAAGTTTGTTTCCAGGGATAAAATTCGCTAAATGTTTAACTGTTTTAAAAGTATAAATCCCAGCATATGAGTTTCAAAAATTTTTTTCCCCACTTTTCTGGAGCAAGGGTTGGCAAACTTGTGTAAAGGACCAGAGAGTAAATATTTTAGATTCGCCATATGATGTCTGTTATTTCTACTCAGCTCAGTCATTGTAGCCAAAAAGCAGCTACAGTAAAATGTAAATAAAGCAGTATAACTGTGTTTCAATAAAAACATTATTTATAGACAGGAAATTTGAATGCTATATAATTTTCGTGTGTTGCAAATAATCTTTTTATGAATTATTTTCAGCCATTTAAAAATATAAAAACCACTCTTAGCTTGCAGTTCCTACCAGCACAAGCTGGGTGTGGAATTTGGCCAATGGGATGTAGGATGCAAGGGCCTGTTCTCTCGAGTTACAGTACAAACATCCCTCATTAGAGACCAGCATTTCAAAACGAATTGATTGTACTAGCCCTGCGCCAGAAAATATGAAAACTACAATCAAAACAAAAAACAAGTTACCAAAATCTGTCCAAGATGTGAGGGGATTTACTCCTCCCCCAGGATGCCCCCCTCTGCTCATGTATGGTCCCCTCCTGTTGGCGTCCCCAGCCACCAGCAGTGAGTGAGACTGTCCTGTCCCTCTGCTCCCTGTCCGACCGCATGCAGGGGCCCAAAGAGTTCTCAGCAATAGTTATTTACGGGGCACAGATCCTCATCCATCAATTCACTACTAACTTCTGTGGCTCCCAGAGGGACAGAAAGCCGCCTTTCCAGCCCCACGCCTGGCTTGGAGTCCAGCCGCTAAGAGTCCAGCCTCTCTGAGGGTTAATGGCCAGAGGAGTCTGGCAGCTGTTGTGGGTTCTCTGCACCCAAATGGGGTTGGGGCCATGACCTGTTCTTCAGTCTCACGGCCAACACCAGCGGATGACTCTGACAGTTCAAGTCACCAAACGTCTTATTTTGGCAGGGGCCAGAGCACCTTCTACAAAACAGTTATAAAGAACATTTCTTTCGTCCAGGATGGGAAATCTGGGCCCTTTCACACCAGAGACAAGGATCAAAGAAGTAGCACGCGGGGTGCAGTAAGTAGTTGACCCCCGCGTTGTTGTTCCAGTGCCGGCCCTGCCCGCAGCCTGCAGCCAGCGAAGCGGCCCGGCGCTGCGTCCATCGGCTCTTAGGCTACAGACCGGGAAGCACGTGGAGCCAGAAGTGGAAGCGGCCCGGTGTCGCCGGACCGGCTAGGAGAACCCCGACGGCGCCTCTGGCGTCAGTGTCTCCACGGCTCCGCCTGCAGCTCGCCCGGCAGGTCCGGAAGGAGTGACCGCGGGGCGGGCGGAGCACACGGCAGGGCTCCGGGCTGGGGCGGCGATCGCTGCTGGGCCCATCCCCGCACGAGCTCCTGCCTCCGTCGCTGACGTCGCAGGTGCTGGATGCATGGCGGGAGCCCTGGAGGCGGCGAGGAGAGGAGCGGGGCGGCCTACAGGCCCAGGAGATGGTCCCGCTCCTCCGCGCTCACGGGAAGCGGCAGTCATGGGAGCACCCCGGGCGGTACAGCGGATCCTCGGCCCGGCAGAGGGCTTCCCGCCGGCCGGGCTCAGCCCCGCGGGGCAGGAACCGCACCCGCTTCTCTCCCTCGGCGCACAGACCAGCCCGGTGTCTCTGCCGCCGCCACGGGAAATTGGGGTCGGAGGACAGAGAGAAGGGGCGCGATCCCAGCATATCCTCTGGCACCTGGAGGCTGCCTCATCCTCCGCAGACAGGGGCATGTCCCTGAACTTGGCGGCGGGGCCCAGGGCCTCAGAAGCGCCGGTGCCCTGGCCCCTCCCCAAGCAGAGGACATGGTGCTCATTTTGAAATGTATAGAAATTCCAAATTACTCTGTTGTGTAACAAGAAGCAACATAGTGTTGTAGATCAGTTATATTTCAACAGTCAACCAACAAGCAAACAAACTCATCCAATAACAGTCCGATTTGTGGTCCACAGAGGCAGGGCGTGGGAAGGGGTGGGACTGGATGAAGGTGGCCCAAACTGCAAGCATCCACTAGTAAGATATACCAGGGATGCAAGGTAGCACATGATAAAGATAATTAACACTTGTGTCTCCTATACATAGAAGTGGTTCAGAGAATTAATTATAAAGGTTCCCATCACAAGAAAAACACATTTTTCTATTTCGCTAATTTTGTATCTATATGAGATGATGAATGTTCACTAAATTTAGTGTGATAATCATTTCATAGCATATGTAAGTCAAATCATTATACACTGTAAAGTTACACGGTGCTCTATGTCAGTTATACCTCAGTAAAACTGGAAGAAGATAAATGAATAAATAAAATGGTGCCCCATTGAATCTCGATTAAAATGGATGCTAAATGGAATTTTAGTGGGCATGTGCAGCAGTTTTTGTATTCTCATAAAAACCATTATGGATTTTCAAAAGTGTATTTTGTAATTGAACACTTAATTTAAAAATACTTATTTCATAATATTTTGAACAATTATCTTGGCTGTTAGAAAGGGAAATCTATCTTTATTCTTCCCAAATCTTTCAGAATAGCTTTTCAAAGGTTCAGAATTTTGTAAAATATTTTTTAAAAACCCAGTCTTTTTGACAATTTTTGGCCTTCCAAAGTTCTATAATGATACTGTTATAAATCTCAATTTTGTTTTATAAAGTGGCAACTTTTCTTTGTAAATTAGGAGCAAACATTTTGTAGTTACACAATTTGTAAACCCTTATGTATGTTTGATTTTTAATATCAGAAATTTTATATTGCAGTGTATTTGAATTGACTGCGTTAGAATGTAGAGTTCTACGAAGATAGGAACATTGTATTATTTACATTTTAGTCCTCATAACAAGCCAAGTTCTGAAATCCTGGAAGCTTTCAGTAAATATTTGTTAATAATTGAAAATTTCGTAAGTTAATGACTAAGGTAACTTAGATGCTCTCTCTCCTGATGACACATTTATACCATTGATTCCAGACTCACATTTTCTTTTTAGGTTCAGATGGAGGCTATATGCTCTCTCCCTTGCTTGCACGTTTGTGTGTGTGCGTGTGCATGTACACAGACAGGAGCACAGACACAAATGTTGCAGGCAACATCCCATGCTTTATAGCCCCCTACAATACCATGCTTTCACCCATTAGACATCCGTGGACTTTAGGGTTATAATGAATGTTTTTAGGCCAACAGAGGAAAAGCAATTTATCTGAAGAGGAGCAAGACCTTATCAGGCAGGCCCTACCCTCTCCAAATCTGAAAATGGAACTCTCCATGTCTGCAATGATTTTTTTTTATCTTACCTTATTTTATTTATTGGGGCTATAGTTGTTTTACAATGTTGTGTTTCTGGAATGATCTTCCACTTTCTTCATTCTGACATATCTATCTGTTCTTTGTGGGGGAAAAAACATTTTGGCTAAGAAATTCTGTTGCAGGAATAAACCCCTGCAAAATTTCTTGGAATTTTCATGGCCGGGTCCAAAAATTCTCCAGGACTAGGAATCTTGTGAAAAAATTAAGTTTATTTGTAATTCAATTTTAAGTCTTAAGAGGCACATTGAGTGAAAATATAAAAGGAATAGAATAATTGAAGCACCAGATTTTACAGTGTTTTGAGACAGAGGGCTTCTCACCTTGTGAATTCATCAGTGTGAATAGAAGTTAAGGCTCTGCTGAAGTGTGTCCCACATTTATCACATTAAGAGTTCTCTCCAGTGTGAGTTTCTGGTGTATTTAAATGTGAGGCTGCAGCTAAACTATCTGCCACGTTTATAACATATATAGGTGCTCACTTCAGGGTGAGTTTTCTCATGACATCTAAGGTTACAGCATTGTCTACAAGCCTTCCCACATTGATGAGACCTGCATGGTTTCACTCCAGTATAAATTATCTTATGTTAATTCAAAGATGAATAAAGGCTGAAGGCTCTTCCAAATTGATTGCAAGCATAGGGTTTCTGTCCTGTGAGAGGTCACTCATGTGGCGTGATAGTTGAGTTCTTTGTGAAATCTCCTCATATTTGTTACATTCAGTGGGCTCTTCTCCAGTGTGAAGTCCCTACTATTGATAAGGAAAGGAAAGACTATTAAAAGTTTGCTCACATAAAATTCATTTCTATACTTCTCTACATATGAATTCTAGGCTGCTCCCTCAGTGATGGTCTCCACTAACTACCAACCCCACCATGTTACTTATATTCACATAGAGTCTCACTTTGCTGAATTCATATAGATTTTTCTAACTTGTAGCCTCTCACTGCCATCGTTTTCTGATTAAGTTTTCGGCCTTCTTTATTTTTCAAACACTATATACATGAACTACATTTAAGCAACTGCCCTTTTGAAACTCAAGGTACAGTTTGTTTTTGGGGAAAAATGGTTCCAAATGAAAACTATTCAAAAACCTCTGCCGGGCCAGCGTTTAAGTCCCCTTTCAGTCAGATGGTTGGGCTGAATTCCTCTTACCCTAAGATCATATCTCTTATGTGGACAGCGGGGCTTATTCCCGTAAACTTACTATTGACCTTCAGATAAATGGCTTCTTCCTGAAGCTACTGTCTGTGAACATGTTTAAAATTGATCTTTAACACAGAGAAAAAGTATGAAATGGAGCAATATATAAGAAATTGGAAACATATTATAGGATATTGACAATTAGAATATATCTTGAAGGGTAAAACAAACGAAAAATAAAATGGCTGGGATGTTGGTGAGATAAGGATGAGGAAAAGCACCAGAAGGGAGAGACTGAAACAATGGGTGCTGCGTTAACGTTTAGCACCAGTCGCCACAGAGCCATCCTTTCCTCTAAGGCCAAGGAATATACGGAAGGTTAGATTAATAAGATTGATACGTTCACAGAATTGTGACACTATTGGAGGGATTTTTCTACATTGACTTCAACAAGATTTCAGAGACATTTCACTCAAAGAAACCTGCAATTGACATTACCCCAGGTCTGGATGAAGTTCACAATCACATGTCTTCAAAGTCACTGATTCCTAAAAACATGCAGGACATTCTGGTTCAGGCTGCCCCATTTACCCAAATGTCCAGAGGTGATGGTCGAGGGTGACAGTACTGAGAAAAGGCAGTTGTGTGTATCAAAAGCCCAAACCTGTTTGACATCAAATCCAATGTTCTTCTGGGCTGACTTGGCGTATGCCTTTCAGGTGCATCACAGAGATGGGCACACTCTGAATACAGAGTGACTTTCATGGTAAAGGACCATCACATGAGGGGTGGTGTGAAATAACCTGCACAGTCCACAACAGAATGTTAACTGTGAGCTGACTGGCAATTAAAAAATGTGTACTTGGGGATTCATAAATATCCCTGCTCCCCACTACTTTCAGTTAAATCTACAGACTTAGCACAAGACAGGCAATTTACATGTTCCGCCACTTATCAGCAGTGACTACAGCAAAGTATTCCCCAATACAAACCTCACTGTTCTCATGTGGGAAATACTTTAATAACCTTTCAAGAGAGTTGAGTGATTAAATGAGCTGACATGACATGTTTGAACATAACAAAACCCAATAAATAAAAGCTACAGGTGAATGAGTCATTAAAAAGTCAGAGAGCCTTGATGCCATGTCCACCATTTTGTGTGAGTGAACAGACTGTGTATACAACTTGGGGTCCGCAGTTGCTGCCTACCTAACCTCGACACAGACCATGCATTCATCACCAGATATGAGGACAGACGGGCTCAACTTTACAAGCCAGTGGTCCCGGGGTTGCCAAACTGTAAGATGATCCCCAACTGACCTTTCCTGTGGGTTGAGGTCCCTCTTTCCCTCCTCGTTTCCTGGGACCTCATCGCTTTGACTATCATTGTCTCTCCTGTAGATTCCTCCTGTCTTCCCTGCTCAGAGACTAATCGGAGACTCTCGATGGTCCAGGGCTCTCCAGGGCTTCACATATCGTCACGATTTCCTAAGTGTTCCTCTACCTACTATATCCTACTCAATGCACCAATTAAGGAAAAAATGCTTTCTGTAAAGTGATTCCAGTTTCTGAACAAAGGTTACCTAAACAGGGGGAAAATGGCTGGTTTGGAACAAGAATGAATGGAAGTATTTTGTTGTGACTTTTTAGAGTTTTCAAAATAGTCAATTGTATTCTGAGAAAACAGATTAAAAATTGGAGAAACAAAGGGAAAAAAAAAGCAAATTGGCCCCACCCTCCCCTCTGGGCCAGTCCTGCTGAAGGGCTTCTTCTCTTTCTCCTACCCCGTCAGCTCTGCACAGCCCTCTAGCCAACATCTCTGACCCTGGACGTATTGAACTCACCCGTCCACACACCTCCTCCCCTGCCAGACGTTGAACTTCTGTTCTTGCTCAACCCTCCACTTGTGCCCATCACAGGACAGAGTTCACTGCACCGCAGACTCGCTTATGGAGTGAGTCACACCCCCGTCAAGCCCATGGCTGAGGGGAGAGAAATACAACCTCTCATGTGCCCTCTTTACCATCACAGCCTTCATGGAGTCTGGAGCACCTCGGTGTAAATGTTGGAAAAGAGACGGTTGCTGTATTAGCTCTTGCCCTACTCCACGATATTCACAGAGTTGCCAGACGACAGGACTTGTGCTCAGAGCCTTCACTTCCACCAGGATACACTTAGAGCACTCAGTCCAAGTGGTGACACCTTTCTATCCACCGGAAACAAAGTTACCATACCAGGAGAAAGAGCAAGTCCCCACTCACCTGGGGACACATTGCCAAGAACTCAGCTGCTAGTATTCTCTCTCAGAGACACTGTTTACTCTGAGCAGGCAAATCCAAGGAAAGGGAAGAAAGCCATGAGACTTGAACCCTATCTAGAGTTTTCAGACCTAAGACTCATGAACCCATAAATCTTTACCTGGGAGTGAACAACCCCCCACCTGCAAATGTGAATTGGTCTATGAGAAAAGAGGAGTAATCTTGTTTCCCACGGTCAAACTCAGAAGGTTTTGGCTACTGTTTCTCATAAGGGAAATATTAGTTTCCTAAATTTATTTATTAGGAAATAAAAATCAGAGTTTTTAAAGGTAATTAACCCATGATATTCCAAGTTATTAGTCAGTTTCCTCCCTCGCTCCAAATGCTAGGAGAACCTCCAGTGCACTGACCCCAGTCTCCTAACATGTGTGCCAACCGTCTTCATTTTTATTCCAAATTAATCAAATCAAGTAATTTCAACATATAGTTATGAAGACCAACAATTTCCATATTCCTCTTTCCATATTCCTTCCAAATTCATCACATCTGCTGGTCAAGATTCCAATCTTGGAGGGCTCCAAGTACCTGCTTCTTCCATGACTGAATCTAACTAGGATATTAAATCTGGTAGGGTTCACAAATCTCCCAACATCTTTCAAATATCCCTGGACATTGTACTATATCTAGATGATTCAGTCTTATTCTATGCCTCACAAATATTTCAGACCTTCTCCATATCTTTTGATTTTTAATCATTCTCAGTATTTTCGCCACTTTCCACAAAAGGGACCACCTTCTACTAGACAGATTAATCAGATAATTTGAGGAAATTCTTCAGCTCACTGTCACAAAATCTACAAATATTCCTCACGGTTTATTCCCAAGCCCATAGTAAGAATTGAAGAATCATCTCTTCCTTGGCCAAACCCAATTTCTCCAATTGTATTCTTTTCTCTCCTGCCTCCCTGGAAACTTCATGTAATTGATTATAATTTAATTATTATTTACCTTGGTATTAAAATACAGATGCTATAAAACCCTAAAAATATCTTCCTTGAATGTTTCATAAAATCAAACAACACCAGTCCTTATATAAAGCCACACAAAACCCACAGCCTGATGGGCTGTTTGTAGGTTAAACATATTTATATAAAGACTAATCCTCCAGCTGCAATTCTCTTCCCAGAACTGGCCACAATTCACAAAACAGTGAGACCTCCGGCCAAGGCATCAAGACTGCTTTTGGAGGTTTTTAGAATATTAGCAAATTAAAGGAATCTCTTATACTTTCCTTACATGTATCTAAGAGGTTAACGTGTTGAGAAGGAAACGTTTGTGTTAGGGAAGTTGTTCCTTCATTAGATTTATCCTGATTGGCATCCAGATTAAAGGAGTTCTTTCTTTATGATTATACAATATATGAGGTTATCAGATCTATTAACAGGAGCCCACAGACAATTCTATGCCTGATTCTATAGAAAAAGACTAAAACTTTGAACTCTGGAGTGTGGTAGCTGCATACTTAAGTAAAGACACAAACACAGTTTTCCCACACATTTTGTTTCTGGTGATTACTAAATAAAATTTTCCCCAGGAGGAATCAAAGTCATTTATTATTCAAAGAATTATTAACTTAAAGATAGTTATTTAATTTGATTAAAGAACATTGGTCACAGGCCATCTGAGAGTAGATTAGGTTACTGTGTACATGGAATCTCTGTGCATTTACAATCCTTATGTAATAGTCAAGAGAAACTTGCTTTATGACTCTACGGTTTACTTTTCTGCAATTTGTCCAGAGAGGAAAACAGGAAAAAAGAAAAGAAAAAAAAAATGATGAGTAGAGATATCGAGAAATATTACGGGTGTTGCCTGTAGGTTCTATTCAAGACAACAGAGAGAGGAGAGTTACTCAGCTAGTAATTTAAAGAAGGAATCTCTGAGGCACTGACATTTAACCTGAAAGTGAAGTGGTATAAGTGTAGCTGGAACTATGTATGTGTATATCAGGGAGGAGATGAACAGAGACGAGAGCGCTCATTGTAGAGATAAAATCGATGCTTGGTTCTATTTGTGTGGTTCTGGGACGTTATGTCAATGACTGAGCCCCAAATAATTAGTGGAGCCGCTATCTGAAACTGCCGATGAGAGGAGTAGTAGTTTTTATTTGGGGAGGAAGTTCCTGGCTTCTGTCTGATATACATTTCATTGTAGGTGTCCGCTTCCCATGCAATTATGGATGACACCTCAGAAATGAAATCTAGCATTCGTTTTTACGCATTATTATCATAGTGGTAACAGGAGAAGACTGAATAATTATAACAGCTTTCGAAGATGGTGTATATAGTAAAAAGAGAGAAGAGGGCTACAATGGAGTCTTGAGATGTTGAAATAGTATTGTTTGAGGAGAACTGCGCACAGTACACTGGCAGGAACTGACTAGTTTAAAGGCAGTGGGGAGTTTGTGATGTCAGAGGACCTTGGAAATATAAATTTCCTGACGGAGGTCATAGTCCAATTCTGCTTGGGTTCAAGTAAAATACTGAGAAACATTCATTGGATTTAATCACGGAGAGATAACTATAATGTTATAAAGGTTTATGTATACGCAAGTCAACAGTAACAGGGAGATCAACCCTAGTAAATCAAACTGTGGGAGGGGCGCCCAGAGATTGTCACTAATCCTGCACTGCTCTTTCAGTTTACTTTGGAAAGAGGAAATTCATTGGGCAGGAACTAGAGAAAAATTGGTTCAGAGATTTTGTTTCAAGAATGAAGAAACTGAAAAAGATGAAAGGGAATGGACTGGGAAGAGAGGGGTGTTCGCTGGTAGAAGAGCTTCAGTTTACAATTAATAATAAAACAACCTCCAGAGAACAGGAGGGAAGGGGATTCATTTGAGAAAAATGGGCTTATCCAGGAGTAGAAATGACTTTCAGTTTAAACAGGAGCGGCATCGCCAATGGGTGAAGATTCAGGAATAGGTGTTGACTTCATGACAGTGAGCTGACACATTTCTTCGAATATGCTACTTCATCTGCATTGTAGGAGGTGAACACACTGTTGAAAGTGAGGGAAGGTGAGAATTTCAGGGATTCAAAGAAACAAGGGGAACATTCAAAGTGTGTGCAAAGCATGGGAGAATGGTTTATGATCATGTCCTGGTAGGATGCAGATATTTATAAAACTCATTGGGAGATACATATGATAGATGCAGCCATAGGAAGAGGAGTTTTTTGTCATCTCTCATTGGGGTCTTGATCATCAGCTGTGCTGAGAGGTCAGAGGGACCTGAGAATTGTTCCATAAAACTCAGGAGACATGGGAATGATCGGGAGGCTGGGTCAATGCACTGGAGGATTCCTGTGTTGGGAGAACCTAAGCACGGTAGTCATTGTGTGAACAGACTGGAGGGGAAGTGTTATGATAACAGGGAGGATTCCAGCCACTGATTTGATAGGCGACATATCCAGGTGAAATTTGAATCTGGGATCCACACCTCAACACCAGTATATTTAGGAATTTGAGATTCAGAAACAGCCTGAGCTACGTTTGAATTCTAGCTCTGTCATTTTCTAGCTGCATGATCTTCTCACATAAGCAAAATTTCAGAACCTAGCTTATGTTACTTGTTAAAAGGTAACTAATCTATAAGTAACAGGGTTGTACGAAAGATAAATGAGCAAACGTAGGTAAATCTCAATCACAGGGTCTCAAAAGGAATGTTTTCTCTTTTCAGAATCTCAGGATCAAAGGGCTGTGATCCACCCCTCTTCATGACACATTATCAGTATTTGTCTATGCAGTAGTTAATGATTAACATTGACTTGGGTAGCACTTGACAGTTGACACATACTTTCCTATAGAAATATTATGAAGTGAAGAATGTTTCTCCCCATGACATTTAGTAGGACAGAACTCCACCTACTCTTTCGCTAATGTATCTGAAGGTGTCGACTAAATTTCACCCCAAATTAAACTTCACTCTGTATTTGATGAGCGTGTCTGCTCTGTGTGGATTGTGGTACCCAACAGTGGGCTTATGATGTGCGTACTCCTGCTGCTTTCCTGTGCAAGGGGTTTTTAGCCCTGATTTGTGTGACAAGACCTTCCAACAAGACATGAGTCCCTGGATTGTTTTCCCCACCATGAAGTAGATCCAAAGTGGCCTGGCCACATGGTCCAAGGCCATGGAGGGCAGCAAAATGGTTGAGGCCCTCATGTTGCCTGATTCCCACATGGGGAGGAACCAAGGTGACTGAGGGCAAGGGCATCCGGGGTGTGGGGAGAGGGCACAGCAGGGAGGGTGGGGCCTCTGAAGCACTGGGGCGGGTGTTGGAGAAAAAATCCTAGTGCGTTTGATCAAGAATTATTTCATGAAACATTTGAGAGTGGTGTTCTTTCTGTGGAGTCAACATTCCCCAACTGATCATTGTGCGGGTTTCCTGTAGTTTGGTGTAACTCCTAGGAACTGAACATTAATGAAATAACTCTGAAAAAGTAGCTCTAATAAAAGTACAACACCCAAGGATTTTCATGTTTTATGTGTAAATGAAAATATTACTGTCTTGATTATGTGCAGTAGCCTACACTGCCTTATTGTTGACGCTGGAGAGAGGGGGGGTTCACCATATCTACACATGCCTGGGGTTAGGTGGTAGAGCTCATTCCCAGGTGAGTGGCTGGGGATTCATGCCTGGAATGCCTAACAATGCTTTAAATGCCAGGATTCTCTTGGTTGCTTTCCCTTTCCTCATCTTTACCTGCTCAGTTTTTCATCTGACCCTGCATAAGTATGCAGAGGCGGACAAGTGTTGGCTGAGTTCCTTACAATGAAACAACATGTGAGAAGAGACTTATTTTTATTCTTGAATTGGTCCGTCTTTTGCCAAATGGTCAGGTTTCTCCTTTTGGCTTGGATCTTCTAAGTACACCCATGAAATACTAATGCCAGTTATGTTCACCACCCTGTTAGGGAGACTGATGTGGAAATAATCTCCTTCCGTCATTCACACCCACTTGTTCCAGACTCCATTAATGCTGTGACTTCACAGAACACATGGGAGAGATTTTCACTAAAAACAATAAGTACAGCCCTTAGCCTCAGTAAAGAAAAATTCCCTAATTACCATGTGAATGACTACAACAGCCTTAGGTGTGTGGTGAACACAGGTGATAGTAATGAGAGAAACAAGTTTGCAGACCCAGGGTGGGGCTGGGGGGGTGGGGGGTGGAGCAGATGTGAAAGGTGCTGGGGTGGAGGTGGATGCTGGACAATAAAGAGTAATGAGGAATTGTTTACTATTTCTAATTTTTTAAAATATTGAACTTTTTATAGACTATATTTGAACATTTTTAAGTCTACAAAAGAAGATAAATAAAATTTCCTTCCTTCACAATAACTCAATTATCCTATGTGTACTTTTCTTTTTAAAGAGTTTCCTATTATTTATTTATTTTTGGCTGTGTTGGGTCTTTTTTGCTGAGCACGGGCTTTCTCTACTTGCTGCGAGTGGGGGCTACTCTTCGTTAGGGGCACGGATTCCTCATTGCCGTGTCTCCTCTTATTGCTGATCACTGGGCTCCAGGCGCGCATGTTCAGTAGTTGTGGCTCACGGGCTTGGCTGTTCCGCGGCACGTGGGATCCTCCCAGACCAGAGATCAAGCCCATGTTTCCTGCAGTGGCAGGTGGACTCTCAACCACTGCGCCACCAGGGAGGTCCCTCTCTATGTGTTCTTCACCTTTGTTCAAACTTGAAAATTGAATGTAACATATGCAGATTATTATTTTCTTAATTGTAACTGTGTATTGAGGAGAAAGTGTATGATAGACAGAATGAAATGTAGGGCACTGGACAGGAAATGACACATTAGGGAGCTCGAAGCCCTCACTCCCCGCCAGTGACATCAATACAAAAACCAGGGTTTTGTCAGCACAGGGGACCCAAGAAGTGGCAACAATGATCTCTTTTCTGCTCCCACCACTCTCAGACCTGGCAGGAGTACGGGTTACCTGCTGATATTGTGTGTGTGCGTGTGCGTTTCTTTTT
Organism: Tursiops truncatus; assembly: GCF_011762595.2. Lineage (NCBI taxonomy): Eukaryota > Metazoa > Chordata > Mammalia > Artiodactyla > Delphinidae > Tursiops > Tursiops truncatus. The sequence continues at coordinate 867,279 of NW_022983296.1, read as the reverse complement.
TCTTCGTGCCACAGCTGGACTTTGCTGATTGAGCCTGCGTGTTTTAAGAAAGCAATGGCCATGTTGCGCTAACAATACAGTGGACCCTCCGTTGCTCTTGTGTCTTTGGGAGTTGAGTGCACACAAAATTTGTATGATGGATCCAGGCACGAACTTCCAGTTTTCCTCTTGGCTCATACCTGCTATGCCAGGGGAATATCTTTCCCTGGGAAATCAGCTCAAAGGTTTTGGAGAGAAAGGCTGCACAGGTGTAGGTTGGGACCAGCAACACTTGGCATGGACGACTGGCAAACCAAGTGAATTGCTAAGGGTTCCTGATATGAGGAAACAGGCTGAGGACATAGGGAGGCCAGGCCTGCAGAGTGAAAGTTCTTCTTGCCTGTAGGTAGCTCTGGGTGTGGGTGGAGGAGAGACATTGAGGGGTTGAGATGCCAGCTGCCTGTCCTGGACTGCAGAAGGAGGGGGCAGAAAAGCAGGAAGTGTGGCTCATGTTTGTTTCTGACACACTCATCGTTCTGGTTCTTGACTCCAGGCTGTAAGGAGGAATTTACTCTTGTTTTGCAAAGTTGGCTTTACTATTCCAATCCTCTACTTTTCCATTTACTCTTTTCAAAAGATATATATAAACTTGCTATTTTCATTAAACAGCTTGTCATCCAACATTTTTTCCAAGTCAAGAGCTATACATCTAGCTCATTAAAAAATATATCAATTAAACCAAACCAAAAATGATAATACTGTATTGTCTGAATGTACTTGAAATTTACTTACCTAGTCCCTCTCAATGGCTGTTTTCTAAATGTTCTGTTCTTAAGTAATACTGAGATCAATATTCTTAGTACACATGTATTTGCACAAATATTCCCACCTACCCACTTCTTGTCATTTGACTTTTCTTGTGGAATATGTAAAGATCAATTAGGTGGTAAGTTATCAATCGTTTCCTCTATGGCTTCTGGGCTCTGGATTTTATGTTTAGTACATCTCCACTCTGCAATTACAGAATAAAATGTCGTCCGTGTTTTCTATTGGTACGTTCATGGTTTCAGCTTACAGTTCACGGCAGTCCATCGCCCTGCAGAATTTTCCTTGTTTACAGCGGCCGGCGGCCCAGGAATAGCGTGAAGAGCGCGTCTCCTTCGCGGCAGCCTCCCGGCACCACCTCCCAGCTCCTCGTCTCCCGTCTGCTGCCGGGGTCGCACCGTGTCGTGCCGAGCCGGGCGCTAGCTCCGAGGCGGACTCCCCGAGACGAGCTCGGGCGTTTTGGGCGGCCGGCACTACACCCTCGCCGTATCGGCGATCGGGATCGGCCGGGGACGTTCGAGCGGTGGTCGGGCGCCACCTGGCGGCCGCGTTTTATATCGTCCCTTGTCATCCGGAGCTTCAGCGTCTTCGCGAGGGCTGACATTCGGACGACCGGGCGCGAAGGGCAGCGTTCCGGGACGCCGGCTATCCGTGGTGTGGCGATTGTCCCGGTGGTCGCGGGGCATGGCTCCTCCTGCGGTCGCTGGAGATTGGGTGTGTAGGTTTATCGAGGCTGTGATCGTTGCCGCGCTCCTTAGTGAGTTGTGAGGGTTGCCTGGCTTGGTCGACCAGCAACCGCCCGTGCCCTCCAGCCACGGGAACTGAGCGGACTCGACCCACCTGGGCCGCCCGCCGCGTTTCTGTAGGAGGGGTTTCTTGTGAGCCCTCCGCGACGCGCTTGAGGCTTGATGGTCCGTCCTTCTGAGTCACTTTAGGTGCGTTCATTTTCTACCACTTCGGTCCACCCAGCGTTCCCACTCCGGAACGTGGGGAACGCACCAGGCACGTAGCGTTGAGGCCGTTGGAGGGCCCGATGTGCTTGTTGACTGGCGCGCTTGGGTCCCTGTCTCCGGGGCTATGGGCGCTTGCTGCTCTCGCGGGATTTGGACGGGCAGACGGTGTAGTGTGAGGCCGGCGCTGCGCTCCCTAGAAGTCGTGAATGGTGGGTCTGCTCGGTTCGACCACCACTCCCTTGTGTCCCTTGCGCGTGAAACGCCCACTTTGAAGCAGTGGTCAAGAGAGGGTATCCATCCCCGGAGTCGTCCGTGTGGCCCGGTGGTCGTACTTCCGCTTTACAAGTGTCCCCTCGGAGTGGTTCAAAGTCTCCTACGGACTTGGACGCCGACAAGTTTCTCCCGGCCTTCTCTCTTGATCCCGTTTGCCCTTATTCCCAAATATGTTTTTCTCCGCAGTGGGTAGGGCCCGAATGGCATAACGAGGAGGCACTGGAAGTGGGACCACGGCCTCCACGTTCTCCTTCCCACGGGACCGCCACGCCCCGTCCAATAGGACGCCCGGTGCTGCTTCTTGGCCGCCTTGGGAAAACGGTGCGTCCCGGTCCTATCGCCGTGGTGGAGCTCCCCCCCGCGTCTACTTTCTCCGAAATCCGCGAGAAGCGGTCATAGGGCTGCGCAGACGGTATTCCCCTGCAGGCCGAGCTGCGTCTACGGGGGAGTGACCGGCGTCCCACTTCTGTTGGCCACGTCGGCGAAGCGCTTGAGTGGACCAGGTCCTCTCACCACAGGTGAGAGCAAGGAAAGTCGCGGGCGAGAGGTAGGGCGCCCCAGGCGCAGCCACGGTTCCGCCTGTGGCTTGGTGGTCGGAGAAGCCTAACAAATGGGAAATGGCGAGCTGCCTGGGGCGTCTGGTGATGGTCGTGTGGAGGCATGAGGCGATGCGCAGTCCTGGGTGGGCGCGGTTGTCAGAAGCTCCTCGTGAGAATCTCGTACTGGAATGGCCTCTGAACGCGCGTGTGATGAGGAGACAACCGGAGAGAGAAATGGGACCTATGGTGGGCCAGAGGGGATGAGTTCGGAGGAGTGGAGGCGCACCTTCTCTTCCGTGCCATCCAGATCTATACCGGTGGTTTTTCCTCCATTTGGTTGTTACCTGGCGTCCGCTGCTGCAAGGAAGACTAGACCATACAGCGTCGTCCTGGCAAGAAACAATTCAGTGACGAGAATTTGTTTGGAGATCCATTCGTGTAGACACTGGTGAAGTGAGAAATTAGATCTACAGAACTGAAAATTACTATTGTGGTCGTTACTCAACAGCATTGTAATTACCATGGTTTGTAATTAGTGATAAAACTGAGTAAAGTTGAGTCACACAGTAGCCGATTAATTGGAGATGATCAAAGAGGGGTTTTCAGTATTTCTAAATGCTGCTCAATGGGCAGAGGTCAAGGTGGAGACAGCAGGTATGTGCCAGGTAAGGCTGTGACGTGTGTGAGAATAAAGAGAGGTGCTGAGAAGATTATGGAGGGTTTCTGAATGGTACAAGAGGCTGGAAAGCATTCTTAAAGATATGTGGGGGGACAGATCTGGTAAGTTGCAGTTTACAGAAAGAGAAAGGCTCATTGCTAGTCTCCACAGAAGGATTCAGCAGCAGAGTATCATCAAATTCTGTTAAAAACACCCAGGGGGCTTCCTCGTGGCGCAGTGGTTGAGAGTCCGCCTGCCGATGCAGGGGATGCGGGTTCGTGCCCTGGTCTGGGAAGATCCCACATGCTGCGGAGCGGCTGGGCCTGTGAGCCATGGCCGCTGAGCCTGCGCGTCCGGAGCCTGTGCTCTGCAACGGGAGAGGCCACAACAGTGAGAGGCCTGCATACTGCGAAAAAAAAAAAAAAACTCCAGGTTATAAATCCTTTAGAAACATAACCTACACATTTTCTAGCAGCAGAATTATGCATTGCTGCATTGTTTGTAATATAAACAGATTATTGAATATCAGCGTTCATCCTCAACATGGATTGGCAAAGTGCATTATAGTACATCATCCATTCAGTGCACTGTCGTGCAGGAAACGATGTCTTGATAGAGGATAATTTGCAAAGTACTGTCAAATGAATAAAAGCAAGCTATAACAGCACTGTGCCTAGTGTTCTATTTGTGTTTTCAATTAGGGTGCCAAGGAGAAATGTATATTCATATTTGCCTGTATGCACATAAAGACACTCTGGAAGTTTGCCGTGGGAAACCAGATACATGGCTACCTGTGGAGGGCAGGGACTCCTGGGCAAAGAGGGGGAGGCGGTGCGGGGCACAATGTAATGCAATTTTCAGGACCTTCAACCATGTACATGGATTACAACCTCTCTAGAAATCCAAGAAATTGAATTTTTTAAACCTCCAAGGATTAAAATGCATTTACTATTTCTACCGAGTACATGTCAAGTTTGTTTTACTATGGAGCTATGCCTTCTCTAAAATGTCTACTCAAGCCTTCCATGGTGATTTTGACTATTTTCCCTTACTTTGGTAGCAGACAAAGAAAACCAGGGGAATCAATGATGTGTAGTTCATCAGCCCCTGCTGTGGCTCCCCTGCATTTTTCTTTCAAATAGTTTATACACTTTTTTTTTTGGTGCTATTTTCATAAGTTTTATTTGCAAGAAAGAGGATAGAGGAGAAATAAAGCTGTATTAGGGTTTTGCTAGGGTTGCCAGAAAAAGTGCAGACTGGGAGGCTTAATTTTCTCACAGCTCTGGAGGCTTTGAGTTCAAGATCAAGGTGTCTACAGGTTCAGTTTCTTCTGAGGCCTCTCTCCTTGCTCGCAGGTGGCTGCATTCTTACTGCATCCTCAGATGGACTTAACTCTAGAGCTGAGTGTGCATGGCTGTGTCCTAATCTTCTCATAGGGGCACAGCTCTGGATTAGGGCTCACCCATATGACCCATTTTAACTTCATCATCTCTCCTAAGGCCTATTCCCAAATACAGTCACATTCTGAGGTACAAGGGTCTGGACTTCAATATGTGAACTTATAGGGTTTCAGTTCAGACCTGAAGGGAAGCCGCTCCCTGTTGGTTGAAGCAGAAATCTCAGAGGAGAGAGGAGTCTTCCCACATGGCCTAGAACTTCTTGACACAGCCAAGTCATGACCCATAAGCCTGATTCCGTGGTTTTGCATGTCTCTGTGACAGAGTGGAGGTCAGGGAATGACTAAGGAATTATGTCCTCAGTACATTGTCACTAAATATTTCTGCCTTTTGGAGGCCAGGTGTTCACAAAAGTAAAGAAGTTATGTTTTGCTCAGCAAGTTCTGGCCTTGGAAGGTACACAACGCACTGAGGAGTCAACCTAAGTGTCTCCCATATCCTGATCAGGCCATGGACACAGGAACAGGAGACAGCCATTAGAGGCCACAGCCTTGCTGGGAAGCAAGTGCATCACCAGTTTAGCTCAATCAGATCTGTGTTCTAGGTACTGAGCTTGAGGAGGACGTCAGTCCTGGGACACTGTGGACATGATGCAGAAAAATTACCTTAAACCCTGAGTCATATTAAATAGAAAAACTGTGAGATATTAATTCTTATTGCCTCCACTGAGCTATAAACTTGGTGAAGGTGGTTATGTTATACGTTTCACCTCTTAGTCTCCTGAAAATTCCACATGCTGGATCCCTTGAGACTCTCAAAAAATATTTGTTACTTTAGTGAGTCGTGTGGGAGAGAGCTACCTGATTTTTCTTGAAGACTCTTGTCCTATGATAATTTACAAAATCCAGAACACTTGGGAGATATGTTCTCCCTTAAGTATCTGATGGATACTGTGGACCCTCCACCTAGTAATGCACATGCACAGACACAAACACATTGCTGCAGTCGGCCTCAAGTGTTCTATTTCCCTCTTTTCAAGCTCATAGACCAACCCTTTAGCATTCTATGTGTATGGGCTTTATACTCCTTTTGTGTGTGTGGCTGTGTGTGTGTGCATCAAGAAAGAAAAAGTTAATGGATTTGAAGGGAGAGAACACATCATGTAGCTCCTGCCCTCTCTCAAGCCAATCCGACAGCAGATAAACTTAGGACATAGGCATTCTCCACGGGGACCATCTCTTTTCCCCAGGTCTTTATTTTTCTTTATTTTTAACTTTATTGGAGTATAATTGCTTTACACTGGTGTGTTAATTTCTGCTTTATAACAAAGTGAATCAGCTCTATAGCCTGGTCCTTATTGATTAGCACCATTCTCATTGGAGGAAGAATGGAACTCGGGAGGGGGACCAAGTCCCTCTGACTTCCCTGGCTGAGGGTGGGAGGGGTGCCCCTACCCCTGCCCCTGCCTCTGGTTACTCCCTGAAATGTAGGGGCCACATGCTCAGCTGCAGAAGCAGAAAAGCCACTCCTCTTCTCTGTGCTTAGTGTTCTCATGCAATATCTCTTCCAATATTTTCACTTTCAGCATATGAGTGTCCTTACTTCGAAGTGAGTCTCTTGTAGACAACATATAGTTGGACCCTTTTTATGTCTATCTTGTTCATTTTTGTTTTTTTAATGTTATTAAATACCTATATTTTAGTATGAAACATAATTTTCTTTATATTTAAATCTATAAGACCTACATAATTTATCTTAGTATCCAAATTGGTTTAAAAACAGCCACCCTGACGCTGTATATTAAATAATTCAACATTTTACACTTAACTTAAAACGACATCCCTATCACATATTACAATTTTTTTCCTTTTCCTCCTATGTCATAAGAATGTCCACAGGAACTGAATTTAGTTGACTTCTTTAACTGTATAGAATACCTAGTCGTATTATATGAGAAGGCCATGGCAGGAGAGAAATATAATTCTACACACTAGTATGTATTCTAGACTGAAGAGTCTCTTTCACTGACCATCAGACTATTTCTACTTGGCTTTGTATTTCCAGTGAAGTTACACTTTCATATCCGCATGGATAGCATGGCTTAAAATGCCCTGTACATCCTCAATATACCTGTGAATTCATTTATCGACATCATTTGGTGCCTACTGTGTACCATGCACCAAGCTAAGGAGTGAACCAGACAAATACAACTCTTCCCACAATGGGCATGAATATTATCTGGTAGAAGACAATCCTTAAATATTCACACCAATAATCCATCACAGCTGTGTTTGGTGCTACAAAGTATACCCTTTGCAGCTGAGAAGTCTCGTTTCCAGATCTGTTCACTTCTGCATACTTTGAGTGCACAGCCGATTTCCAATTCCCAATGAAAAATACCAGAAGGAACTTGGAGAATTATCTTCAGAGTATTTACAAGATGTCATAAGCTAATGAGAGGAGTAGGAAAAAATAGTTAAAACAAACCCCTAAAATATTAGGCAACAAAGTCTCATGAGCTCAATGCACTTGGAGACAGTCCTTTAAACTCTCAGGTCTATATCCTGAGCAAAGCCAGGCCCATGACAGGTGAGGTCCCAAACAAGTTAAATAAGATCAAGAATGTGGCAGAAAGGCAACTCCAATGCTGGATCATTTTGCCTTTTGAAAGGGAAAACCTGTTACTACCTCTTTATGTACTGTGCCCTATTTTCCTGGGGTGTTCCTATTCTCTACAATGAATAGGTTTCAAAACTGTGGGCAACTGGAAAGAATAATGTTAATAGCCGACAGAAACAAAAAATTCCTTTATGAGAAAAAGAAAAAAGAAAACCAAAAAAACCACAAAATTTCCAACAAGCAAATTTTACATGCATTGAGGCTACAGAGTCACTGACAGTGATTAAACCACAGAGCACCAGTTTTCCAGCTCAAACTGGAAAGGATTTTTTTTTTTAAATTAAAGTAGGTATGTCTGAGGGCATCTAAATATAAGTAATTCTTTTCTTTGTAAAAAATTTCTCCCTCGGGGTGGGATAGGGAGGGTGGAAGGGAGACGCAAGAGGGAGGGGACATGGGCACACATGTATACATATAGCTGATTCACTCTGTTACAGACCAGAAACCAACATAACATTGTGAAGAAAATATACTCCAATAAAGATGTTAAAAAAAAAAGTTCTCCCTCAATGAACCCATTTTGATGGTAATAAATAAATATGACTTCATAATAACCTAAAAAAAAACCCCAACTTAAGTTTTTGTTTCTTTTGTTTTTTCAGTACACGGGCCTCTCACTGCTGTGGCCTCTCCCGTTGCGGATCACAGGCTCCGGATGCGCAGGCTCAATGGCCATGGCTCACGGGCCCAGCCGCTCCGTGCATATGGGATCCTCCTGGACCGGAGCATGAACCTGTGTCCCCTGCATTGGCAGGCGGACTCTCAACCACTGCACCACCAGGGAAGCCCCAAGAGGCCAATTTAAAACAAAAACAAATGGGTAACTTGTATTTTTACTTTAAAATAAGTTTGAGATTTCTGAAGTCTGTGCTGATGAAAGAGGATGCCAACAAATTCACTCATCACCATACATAAAGTTAAGCTTTCTAAACTAAATCTCTTTAGCATGAGATCAAAAACAGTCTGCTCTTAGAAGATTCCCCAAATGCTATCTCTTCCAATTCTTTAAAAGCTAGCTTCTGTTTCTTCAAGAAGCAAAATACATTCATTTTTTCAAACACCATAGGTATCTGAAATGCAAAATAACCAGCAAGCCACATTCTTTTCCACAGAATTAGCGGGAACTATCACCTGTTTCTCAGATTGTTTATGTCCCTGTTTCTTTTTTTCACTGGCAGGACGGTCCAGAACCTCTATTTTGCCTTTTCCATCTTCTGAATGAGGAAGCTTAATTGTATCAATGGTGACTTCATCTTCAGAAGAGGTGCTATCATCTTCATCCTCAAATTCTGAACTGTCCTCTGAACTGTCTTGTGAATTCTCTTGTGAACTGTCATCTTCTTTGAATCAGACTGATTCATCTCAAACAAGGTCATATCCATTTGCATAACTTTTCCGAGAGTGTCAATATTTTCAATATTGAAATGACCAGGTGGTGCAGTTGATATTCCTTTCCTTAGCTTTTCGTTTGCCTGAGCCATCTGTGGGAGAAAGCTCTGTACCTGGTCCAATAGGGGACTCCTCTCTATCCTGTTTGAAGAGTGGAATTTTTTCTGGAATTATGCTTGGAGTTGATGAGCAACCTGTCCCATATACCTCCGCGGCCGCCCCTGCCCTCCATCAGCAGCTCTCTGGACACCAAGACCCTGGAGCTGACCGGGAAAATGACGAACAGCTCGCATCGGGCTGGGATTTGCCATGGACCTCCCTGCTGCTCGCCCGTCTTCAGAGCAGCCCCTCCAGGCCCAGATGCCGGAAAAAGGCTGGGGACATCTTTGTTTTTTAACTGATGAGTTTAAGACATATATATATAAATTACTGATATGGAATGACATTTAATTGCCAATTTGTTTTCTGTAATGTCATATAGCTTTTCTGTCCCACATTTTCTCACATACTGACATCCTCACCAGACAAGTGCTGCCACCCTGATCTTGGACTCCCCAGCCTCCAGAACTGTGAGAAATAAATCTTTGTGTCAAAACCACACAGTCTGTGGTATATTTGTTACAGCAGCCCAAACTAAGACAAACCCTATTAAAATGGTTGTGTAATTATATGTGCTAAATGGTTAATATTCACCCACAACAAATATGGCACTTTAACTTGAAAAGGGCCTGCAGTTTGCTGGTTAATCTGGGTGGTAGAAGGGTTGCAGCTTGTGGGTGATTGTGAAGCAGTGAGAGAAGGGTGATTTGAAATCCCAAAAAGCTGTAACGTCTGATGTGAGTGGGGTAGCTGTTGGAGGTGTGTGCAAGTGTGTGTTTTGTGTTTTTCCACCTGGCTAGGTCCTCTGGGTGCAGCTGTGCATTCATTCACCAACTGTTTCTCTGGACAAAATTACATGTGAACACAAGCGAGATTCAGAATATGTTCAAATAGTTCCCTGTAAGTTAGGCATGTTAGAGCAATACTTATTGCAACTCTGACAATGTATTAATATCTTTCTCCTGATGGCTATGAAACAGCATATATGACCTTTAATCTGGGGCTCCCTAAGGATCACGAACTGCAGGTTGAAGGAATTGAAGAAACGGGATTTAAACAATTATTTTTAAATAATTAATGTAATACATTATGGAAAAAGGAGTACTAAGGTTTAAAGCTTACCTTGGCTTCCATGTTCCGTTGAGTCATTTTCTCTAATGAATTCAGTTCTCAGATTATGCAACCAAAAATCTTTAGGCTTTTGTATAGTTAAATATAGAATATTAGAATATAATGCTAATGTAGTATGAGCTTCAATAGGTGTGGAGAACAACATTTTGAAATATGAAAATCCATAAAGCAGGTTAGTTTTCCATAGGCACCATAGTCTGTGCTGTCTAACTTTAGATTTAGAAAAATAATGCCTGACTATCTGAGATGGTTAAAGCCAGTTTTTCAACTTTTCTTGTGGTGGGGCCCCACACTGTCTTAACAACATCTTCAACTTACATTGATTAAACAACTCTAAACTAAATGCACGTCAAGAAATATCAATAAATCTTTACCTAATTAAAAATAATAACCCAGAAATTTTCATCTATATTTGGATGCTTCAGCGTTTTAAATTGTTTTTACCCTGATTATGTGAGTAATGTGTGGTCAAAATTTATAAAGTACCAAGAAAATAAGAATTATGCACATCTCTATCACAAGAAAGAGCTAGTAAGAGTTTTATATATTACACTCCTCATAAACTCACATGTAAATATTGTTGATTTCCCCCTTTCTCCATATTTGCATAATGTAATGTAATATATAATTTTTGGAGCAATGCATTGAAAGAATGCAAGATGGGGCATCTGATTTACAGACGACACAACCCATCTTCAGGCCTGGTCTAAGGATTTAAATTAGATTCCCAAAGTTACGGGTTAACATATGTAACACATAATGTAAATAGTAGCTGCTGTGATACATTTATTGACCTGTATTTAAGTATCTTCATAGACATTATGATAATGCCTGAATAATGTTACGTCAGGAACCTGGGCAATATAGTTTAACCATTTCCTTGCTAGTTAGAGTAGATTTAGGGCTCTTCGCAATTTCCATCTTAACAGTAAACTATTTGAATACCTTTTCTATGTACAAACACGTTGCCATATCATTTTTCCCCCGTTAGTAGTAGAATTCTAAGGATGAATTACAAGAGGTTTATTATCACCTCTTTAAAAACTGCTTTCTAGAAATGTACCAATTTATGTATGTGGCTGTTCACCACTTTGATTTAATTGTGCCATGTTTTGAAAGTTTCCCTAAAGGTAGAAAAGATTGTATTATTTTTCACTTGTGAGATCAACGTTTTATGTTGGTATTTTTATTTAATCAAAGGAATTTTCTGTGCACACCATTCATGTGTGTGTTTTAGATCTGCTTTATTCTTTCGGTTTAACTCAATTTGCATTAATGTTTTAATATTTTAAAAACTAATAGTTTATTTTTAAAAAAATAGTTTAAAAATATTAATATACAAATATTAACCTCTTGAAGTTTCCCATTTTATGTAATTTTCTTCTATCCTTTATATGTTTGAGATTTTCCCATCTAGAAACCATATACATCTGTATATTTTTTTAAAATAAAAACCTGTTTGAATGTATATCAAATTTCTTTTTATGTTTGAGTGAAGATGTAAATACTTTTTAAAGAAAACTAACTACCCAGTTTTTCATCACCACTTATTGTATGCTCCATAATGGCTTCTATTGACTGTAATACCTTTATCATATAGGCTCTCATCCTAGAATCTACATTTAGGGTAACGCTAGTCTCAGCTACGAATTGGCACTCGTCATCTACCTCCTCAGGATTAAATCATGTGCTGGTGCAGCTGCTGCAGCCGCTGACCTTCAACACTCCCTGAAAGGAGTTCCGGGTGGAGAGCAGAAATGAGGCACTCTGTGCTCGGAGCAAACTGCAGGACAACTTCAGAGAGTTAGATACTTTCAGGAGAAGATTTTATGAGCCCAATTCTTGTATCCCCTCATATCTAGAAAAACACTAAGATCTTTCATGGTGAGGTCTGCTCTCAAGACTAGCAGCAACCTTCGCGAGACTAACAGAAACATTCTGCAAAAAATATATGTTCTCGATTGCATATACTCCCCATTCACCAAAATCACATATATACTGATTCTCCCCTGCCTCTTTGGAGTAGTTCTCAGAGCTCTCTGAAATGCAGTCTCCTGGGCTGTACTCCCATTTTGCCCCAAATAAATCTGAACTTGCAACTCTCACGTTGTGCATTTTTTTAAAAGTCGACAGTAGTTTACCATTTTCTGTATTAGAACCACACTCTAATTTAGCTTTATAATATATACAATTAGTAAGGCATCATTCACTCATTCCTTCAAAAAAAATTCTAGCTTGACTTTTAACTAAGCCTTAATTACTTTCTTAACAACATACTAGGATTTTGATGGAAGTTATTAGAATTAAATCGAGAATGGTAGATCTCTCTAATATTGGTACTCTACAGAAATCATGGTATTTTCTCTTTTTTTTTGGTCTTTTTAAATGGTATTTTGTAAATTTGATTTTTTCAACTTATTCATTCTCTATGTTCCTTTAAAATACGTTTATTTAAATTTTAGTTGCTTTTTTATGAAAGAGATTTATACATATGTTTTCTATATCTTAAAAGTAGAAAGTCAGCCGTTTTGTGCACTCTTTATGATTCTTGTCCATTGAACTGTTATATTTTAGGATTTTTAGTGCCGTTTCATTAACTATTGGAAATCTCATAATTTCTGAAATGTCCTTTAGCATTCAACAATTCATAATTATTAATTAGTATTTTAATAAGATAGGACTTTAAAAATTGGGGTATAGTTGCTTTACAATGTTTGTTAGTTTCTGCTGCACTGCAAAGTGAATCAGCTATATGTATGCATATATCCCTCTTTTTGGATTTCCTTTTCATTTAGGTCTCCACAGTGCATGAGTAGAGTTCCCTGTGCTATACAGCAGGTTCCATTAGTTATCTATTTTATACATAGTAGTGTATATATGTCAATCCCAATCTCCCAATTCATCCCACCTCCCTTTTCCCCCTTCGTGTCCATACATCTGTTCTCTATGTCTGTGTCTCTACTTCTGCTTTGGAAATAGGTTCATCTGTACCATTTTTATAGATTCCACATATATCCGTTAATATACGATATTTGTTTTTCTCTTTCTAACTTACTTCACTCTGTATGACAGTCTCTAGTACATCCACGTCTCTACAAATGACCCAATTTCATTCCTTTTACTGGCGAATAATATTCCATTTATATATGTACTACATCTTCTTATCCATTCATCTGTTGATGGAGACTTAGGTTGCTTCCATGCCCTTTCTATAGTAAATAGTGCTGCAATGAACATTGGGGTGCATGTGTCTTTTTGAATTATGTTTTCTCAGGGTGTACGCCCAGTAGTGGGATTCTGGGTCATATGATAGTTCTATTTTTTTAGATTTTTAAGGAATGGCCATACTGTTTCTCATAGTGCCTGTATCAATGTACATTCCCACCAACACATAAAATTGGTGTGGTTTTGTTTGCACCATTTATGTCTGATATCAGGGTTAAATTATTTTCACAAAATACAGATTTCCTCTATTCTATTCTTGATTCTCTGAAACTATTTGTTACTTTTGTAGTCAGCTGTTTTTTTTTACTTGTATAAACCCATACATGATTTTCAGAAGTAATTGTTGAAAAACTTATTTTATGTGCTTTCTAGCTTATTTTCTTTTGTTTTAGTTGTTTTAAATATTGCTGTTGAGAATTCATATTTTTCCAGAAAGTAGTCAATTTGTTGAATATTCTAATGTAGTTACAGTATATATATATATATTGTGTGTGTGTGTGTGTGTGTGGTGTTTGTGTGTGTCTGTGTGTCTGTGTGTGTGTGTATGTGTGTATCTGACCTGGGGTCTCACACAATACCCCTAAATCCTTGGAGTTCCCTGGGTGATAGAAGTGAGGCTTTTTTCTATGTTTTTTAAAGTGTTAATTTAAATTTTTTTTCTGGTAGGAAAGGATTACTTGCATATCACTTAGACCTTTAAAGTCTCATTTTAAGGTTTGTTAGTGCAGTTCTAGAGTATCCTAGAGTATCCTTTATTCTAGGGCTTGTGATTAGTTCCACTTCTAATATGCACAATTTCTGGTGTCTTAATGAATGCCCCATGTATTCAAGGAGGTTTCTTCACTCTGGCTGGTGAGGATTCTCAGCCATACATGAACTTTGGAAATTATTTAATGTACAGTTCTCCAGTAATTGTTCTTTCTGCAGAAATTGTTCCTTCCCAGCTTGTGAAATTTCACCTGTGTGTGCTCAGATTAGTACTCGACAGAGACTCAGAGGGATAATCAGGCAGTGGTGGAGTTCTCCTCTGGGTAGCTCCTTCCTTTTGGATGCCCTGCCCCACAAATTATCACCCCCTGGACCTCCCAACTCACTGTGTTCTCTCCCTGCTCTTCCATTGTGGTCCCTTCCTCTCAGTTCACCTGTCATTCTGGGCACTGAAAAGTACTTGCATCTAACTCTGTCTTCCCTGCTCCTATGTAAAGTCTCAGTAGCACCTTCCCTGAATGAGACCAGGATGAAACCTAAATCCTCTTCTCCTTCACCAGCTACTTTAAACTCCCTCTGGATGTCTCCTCTCATCCAGGCTCAGTGAGTCAGAATCATCCATGATCCATTTTTTCATACTCAACAAGATGTCTGGCCATGTTGATTGTTTCTCCAGTGGAGTGGGTTGAACAATGAGGGACAAAGAGAGATGAGCAGGACAGCAGTTAGAGAGCCAACGTAGGCTGTTGGTGGGCATGAGAATGAATGACACTGCTAAGAAGAGGAACAGATATAGAGAAGTCACAAGGGTAGAAGAGGTTGGAAAATGTTTTCAAACACAGATCGGGGAGAATCTGTAGAGGAGAGGTTGAATTTATAATAAAATAAAGAGAAATGACCATTAGTCCTCAGAAAAACTCAGTACTGCTCCTCTTACTTGGTAACATCTTATCAAATGTTATTGCAGTTAGAAATACTTTAGGCTACAATCCTTTAAAACTAGCTATACAGATTTAGCAGTAGAATAACACAGGTCACCGGTAGCATTGCAGCATTGTTTGTAATTCAAAGATGGTTAACTATTAGTGTTTATCCCAATATGGACTGGCAACATGCATTATAGTACATCATCCACTCAAGTGGACTGCTTTGTAGGAAAACAACATCCTGATAGAAGGTTTTTTCCCCCAGATATTTTTTCAACTGAATATAAGAAGATGTAATGAAACATTAACAACTACTTATGTATTAAAATGTAGAGTGAAGGAAATAGATATATTCACATTTTCTTGTATACCATAAAAGACACTCT